>NC_057734.1:48842448-48906433 GCF_004010195.1 Chiloscyllium plagiosum
CTATGTAGAGGGAGTCGGTGGGCAGGTCACTGTGTATAGGGAGTCGGTGGGCAGGTCACTGTGTAGGGGGAGTCGGTGGGCAGGTCACTGTGTAGGGGTGTCTCTGTGTACGGGGTTGTATTGTGGGGATGTCTGTGTCGCGGGAGTCTGTGGTGGGGTTGGTTCACCATGTAAGAGGAGTGCTTAATAATGAGGAGTCTGGAATAAATTGGGAACAAGTGTTCCCCTTTACTGGAAAATCACAAACCTGAGAGCACCAATTTGAGGTAATTGTAAAAATGTGCAGGGGTGACTCATGGAGAAACCTTCTATTTCCCCAGCAACTCGTTTTTACTTTTATGAGTAGATCTGCAATGCAATGCCTCCAAGTGTGTTCGGAGCAGATTCAATCCAGGCTTTCAAAAAAATTATGGATCATTATTTAAGAAGGAATATTTTGCATTCTGAAAATCTGTATTTCTAAAGAAAATTCCCGGATTCCAAAATAATTCTTATTTTTCCTGAATTTTTTCATTTGAGTTTTGACAGGTTGGGTAATTTACATTGCTTCCCATATCCTTTTGCAGATATTGTGCATTGACATTAATTTGAGCAATTCCTGAGCTTGATCTGGTGATTGAAGCTGAGATCCCAAACATTACAGCTCCAGGTTGTATAGATGTTCCTGAGTGAGCAACTTTCACAGCACTGGTCCTTGCTGATGTCCACTGTACCCAAGCATTTTAAGTCTAAGGTCTCTTCCAGATTCAGCATATGAGCTCACAACAGTCACTTTCCCTGATTGAAGACATTTTAAGCTTGCAGAGCTTTAAAGTTCAGCATTGAAACATGGAAAATTATGGTACAGAAAGCGATCGTTTAGCTCAATGTTCCAGTGCTGCCAAAACTCAGTCTGTCAGCCTAGCTCTTGATATTTAGCCCCGTAGGTTACAGCACGATAAGTGAGTATGTAGGCACCTTTCATTGCATTGAGGAGTTCTACCATGACCTTTCTCTCTCCCCCATAACTTTAAGATCTCTAGGTAAAACAAATTCTCCTCAATTCCTCTGAATTCCTTCCAGCAGGTACTTTAAATCAATGCCTCCTGGTTAATAATCTGTCTTTTATGGGGAATGGGTCCTGCCTATTTGCTGTGTGTAGGTCCCTTGTAATTTTATGCAGTTCAATTAAGCATTCCCTGCGTTTCTTCTGTTTTAAAGAAGCAATCCTGACCTTTCTTTAAAGCTAAAGATCTCCATCTTAGAAACATCTTCATAAATGTCCTCTGTACCCTTTATGTCCTTCCTGTAATACAGTGAACACAACTGGACACTTTATTGTAGCTGGAACCTAAACACTACAATATCTTCTTTATTCCCAGAGCTGAGTATAGAACCTGAACCAGTTGTTATATTCACCTTGCAATGATGCTTCATTAACTCTGTTTGTAGAACATCTCCAGACTGTACAGCGGAAGAGTTCTTTTTGAAAACCATCAATGCTGTAGCCAATTGCTCCTATAATGTGTATTTTGTCAATTCTGGTTGGGTTAGAAATGTTGGCTGGGTGAGAAGTCCCTACAGTACTTTGAATCATGTCATAAGGTTTTTTTCTATCTATCTGATCAACTGATGGGCTCTGACAAGCAAGACTCCCTTAGCAATGTTCAGAATTGTATGCCTAAATATGTGCCCAAGTTGTTGAATGTGACTTGAAGTAATCGCATTCTGACCTGAGTCAATGACAAAGATTATTGTTCAAATGTCAAATACTAGGGGATGTAGGTTTGAGGTGAGAGAGGTAAATGTAAAGGAGATGTGTATGCAAGGAGAGTTTTTACATAAAGGGTAGTAGGTCCTGGAGCATGCTGCCAGGCGAGGTGGTAGAAGCAATGTTTTAGAGGCGTTTAGACAGACACTTGAACAGGCATGGAGTCGAGGGATATGGACTGTTTAGAATAGCATAATGGTTGGCACAGATATAGTGGGCTGAAGGGTCTCTTCCTGTGCTGCGCTGTTTATGTTCTACATTTTGTACATTGGGAATCATTGATCACACATTTAACATAGATCTGTTAGTTTAATGTATAGAATAAGGTGAACAATAACATTTTAATTCGACTTTCCACTAGTAATGGTAGTGGGAGGTTCAGATGCACATCACTCAGGAGTTTCTGATTTACTGCCAGCAGACAATGCTTGACTCATAAAATAACCTCTATTTATGTTTGTTGGCCCTTCTACAGCTGGAATGTTTTTTTTTTATAAAACTGCATATGAGAGTGCCTGTGTGTACAGCTACCTTGCAGAACCCACTGTATGAGCTGCGTCTCTCCTGTTTACTGCTCAAAACACCCACTACTTTTCTGCCCACACATAGTGTCACTACTTCATGTGAGAGTCGCAGCCTGCACTCCAAACACTGATTGGGCAGATGAGTCACTGTTTCATTGGTTTTATTGCATTTAATTCTGCAATGGTTTGAAAGAGAAGGCATGTATAGTACAGATGTCTGCAGTGGGTTACTAGGCTGCTGCGTAACCGTTCTTGGTTGTGTCAGAAATAATGGTATGTGGTGTTTAATATAATCCACAAGGGCTTTTTGATATTGATAGGTGGATTCATGTTTATATGTTGGATATTTCAGTGGAGGTAGCAAGGCATGATGAAGAGCACAGATAATGATGTGCACCATAAGCAAGCTGGTCAAATGCCACGTGAACTCAAGTCTTCAGGCCAAGCCACTAAAGTATCAGGAACCGTGATACTGAGAGACCGTCAAAAATCTAATAGTGGTAAGGCCATCTAACATAAATGAAAAGCTGTCATTGATCAAAATGACCAAACCGGCATTATTTGTATAAGTTATACGCAGTGATTGTCAAGACATTAAGAGAGAGGATTTAGAAGAGACAGAAAGAAAGGGTCAATGGGATGGAAGCAGAGGAGTGATTAGGAGGGATTTCATGGAAGATATTAAATGTGCTGGCAGATATTTGTGTTTTCAGGATGGTGCGGTATTCTGCATGTGGGGTCTTAGTTATAAAAATGCCAGTGTTACTCATCAAGGATTTCCAATATGATAGTTGAGATTTGTGCTTTTTCTTTTCTGATGATGCACTGTTATTTTGGATGTGCTAGATAAATTCAGCATGCAGTTGAAACGGGCTTTTCCTATTTAAAGGATAAAGTGCAGCATGTATTCTGTGTAAAAAATGATTATATTTTAGACACTCATTTTATAAACCGAGCTCCTAGAGCTCGGCTCCACCAGAGTTTGGGACATCTGTGGGTTGAAGAGGACTTTGCTGCTTGAGTGTGAGAATCCAGTTGTGGTTCACATCAGCTCCAACAACTTAACTCAAGACTAGAAACGAGGTCAGCTAAGGGAGTATGAACAGCTAGTGAGTTAACTTTAAAAGCAAATTCTCAAAGATAATAATTTCTGGGTTTCCATTGAGCCTCAAGCAAATTGGTGTAAAATAAGATGATATAAAATTAGAGTGATTGTGTGGCTCAGAGCTTGATGTGGAAGAAATGGTCATCGTTTCATGTGGCTCTTACACTGATCCTTGGTGATGTGGGAGCTGTGCTGTTGAAATTGGCTTCACCTGAACCATGTGGCACTAGTTTTCTGATGAGTCTATAATGAGAGGGAGAGAAGGCTTTAAACGAGATAGTAGTCGGGGGGGGGAGCAAGGAATAAAGTGAAGGAAGATGATGTGATAAATTAATAGGAGAGATAAGGGAGCAATGAGAGTAATGAGGATGAGCACAGCAGCAAAAGTGAAAGTGCACTGGCAAGTAAGGCTATAGATTTCAAAATTAGTAAAAAGATTGAACTAATGGCTCTGTATCTGTATGCGCCAAGCACTCCTAGCAAAATGGACACTCCTTTTGGTATTCTTTAATGGAATGTGCATTTTTCAGGAAGGCCAGCATTTGTGATTCACCCTTAAAAGTGGTTGAACTGAGTAACCTGCTGGGCCATTTCAGACTGGACTGCCTCGCATGGGCCTGCAGGTGGGCCAGACCCAGGTTTCCTTAAAGGGTATTAATGAAACAAATGAGATCTTTTTATTTGACAATTGATAATTTCATGGTCACCATTACTGAGACAAGCTTTATTTTCCAGATTCTTACTAAGTCCATTACTTGGATGTAGATAGAAATAGCAGAGTAGGAGAGATGGCTTAGCTTTGTCTACCACTTGCTTATGCTGTTTGACATGCATGTACAGAGATCCTGTTTGATAGCTTCACCAGATTGATACCTCATTTTTAAGTATGCCTGATAGTGATCCTAGCATGCCCTCCTGCACTCTGCGTTGAATCAGGGTTGGTTCCATGGCTTGATGGTAATGGGTGAGTGGGGGATATGCCAGGCCATGAGGTTACAGGTTGTGCTGGAGTACAGTTCTGCTGCTGTTGATGGCCCACAACGCTTCATGAATGCCCAGGCTTGAGTAGCTCGATCTATTAGAAGTCTGTCCCATTTGGCACAGTGATAGTGCCACAGCACATGATGGAGATTATTCTCAGTATGAAGATGGGACTTTGTCTCAGCAAGGACTGTGCACTGGTTACTCTGACTGGTCATGAACAGATGCGTCTGTCGCTGGTAGATTGGTAAGGATGAGATCAAGTACCTTTTCCCTCTTGTTGGTGTTCTCACCATCTGTAGACCCAGTTCTCGCCGTTATGTCCTTCAGGACCTGACCACCTTGATCAGTAGTGCAGCTGCTGAGTAACTCTCCGTGGTAGACATTGAAAGTCCCCACGCAGAATACATTTTTGTACCCTTTCCACCCTCCGTGCTTCCTCCAAGTGTTGTTCAACATGGAGCAGTACCGCTTTATCAGCCAAGGGAAAGTCGTATGTTGTAATCAGCAGGAGGTTTCCTTGCCCATGTTTAACCTGATACCATGAGACTTCATGTATCTGGACTCCCAGGGCAACCCCCTCCTGATTGGATGCCATTGTGCCACCACTTCTGCTTCTGCCACCTCTGTCTTGTTGGTGGGTCAGGACATATCCAGGGATGGTGATGGTGGTTTCTGAGGCTTTGTTTTTGAAGATATGATTCCATGAGCATGACTATATTGCTTGACTAGTCGATGAGAGTGATCTCCCAATATTAGCACTAGCCCCCAGATGTTACTAAGGAATACTTTGCAGGGTTGACAGGGCTGTTTCTGCCATTGTGTTTTCTGGTGCCTCAGTTGATGCCAGGTTGTCCATGCGGTTTCATTTCCTTGTTGCTACTTCATAGTGATTAACATAACTGAGTGGCTTGCTCAGCTATTTCAGAGGACAAATGAGAGTCACCCACATTGCTGTGGGTCTGGAGTCACATGTAAGCCAGACCAGGTGAGGATGGCAGATCTCATCATTAGCCAGGAGCTGGCGCATGTTAATTGGGAGGAGCTGTTGGCGGGCGAGTCCACATTTGACATGTGGGAATTGTTTACAGACCTGCTGCTGAGAGTTCAGGACTGGCATGTTCCAGTGAGGAGGAAGAACAAGGGTGGTAAGGTCCACCCTTGGATGACAAGGCAGGTTACGAATTTAGTCAAAAGGGAAAAAGAAGTATATGTAAGATTTAGGAAGCTAAAATCTGACAGGGCCCGTAAGAAATATGAAGAAAGCAAAAATGAACTTGAGCAGGGAATTAAGAGAGGAAGAACGGGCCATGAAAGGACCTTGGCAAGAAGGGTTAAAGAGAATCCCAAACATTCTATAAATACACTAAAAACAAGAGGATAACTAGGGACAGGATAGAACCAGAGTCAAGAGTGTGGTGCTGGAAAAGCACAACAGGCCAGGCAGCATCCGAGGAGCAGGAGAATCGATATTTCTGGCATTAGCCCTTCATCAGGAAGTCTTTAGTTTCTCCTGCAAGATAGAACCACTCAAGGATAAATGAGGGAACTTGGAGGCAGAAGATGTGGGTGAGATCCTAATTGAGTACTATGTGTCAGTATTCACCAAGGATAGTGGAATTAGTGTGGAGCATGCTAATGTGCCATGGCATTTTGATATCAAGAAAGAAGTGGTGTTGGGTTGCTTGAAGAGCATTAAGGTGGATAAGTCTCCAGGTTATTGATAGGGGCAAGAGAGGAGATTGCTGGGGTTTGGCCAAAGTCTTTGTACAGGTCATTCTTCTATAACACAATGGCTGTGTTCTTGTGCAACTCTGTGTTACAGAAAAATCGCAGTTGAGATAGTGTTTGAAGTGTTGGTGATGTAATTGCGTTGGGGCCAACACATGTTTTAAAATTTCCTGCTTTAGAAACAGTGCCCCCAATTCATCAATTGCGTTAATGAAACGCATGTTACAGCAGAATGACCTGTATCCTCATTAGCCAATGGAGAGGTCCCAGATGACTGGTGAGTAGCTAATGTTTTTCCTCTATTCAAGAAGGGAAATAGGGATAATCTAGGCATCTATAGCCTGGTGAGTCTCACATCAGTGGTTGGGAAACTATTGGTGATAATTCTTAGGGATAGGATTAACATACATTTGGAAAAGTATGGCCTAATTAGAGATAGTTAGCATGGGTTTGGGCAGAGCAGATCATGTCTTACTAACTTGATTGAATTTTTCGAGGTAATAACAAAGGTGATTGATGAGGGTAGAGCAGCAGATGTTGTCTACATGGATTTTAGTAAGGCTTTTAGCAAGGTCCCCCATGGTATGCTCATTTAGAAGATTAGGATACATGGGATCCATAGTGACTTGGCTACATGGATTCAGAATTGTCTTCATGCCCGAAACGTCGATTCTCCTGTTCCCTGGATGCTGCCTGACCTGCTGCGCTTTTCCAGCAACACATTTTCAGCTCTGATCTCCAGCATCTGCAGACCTCACTTTCTCCTTCAGAATTGTCTTGCCCATAGAACGTAGAGGGTAGTGATAGAAGGGTGTTTTTCTGTCTGGAGGTCTATGCCTGGTGGTGTTCCGCAGTGATCCATACTGGATCTCTGCTGTTTGTGACATATATGTGTTGTATACGTCATTTAAATATGCCTATATATGCATATATAGTGATACATTTTCATATATAAATGTCTGGGATGAAAATGTAGATGGGTGGATGAGTTGGTTTGCAGATGATGCAAAGATCGGTGGAGTTGTGAAGAATGTAGTAGATTGTCAAAGGATACAGCAGGATATCTATTTGTTTCAGATATTGGCAGAGAAATAGTAGATGAAGTTCAAACCAGGTGAGGTGCTACACTTTGGAAATGTTAACGAAAAGTATGCAGTTAATGGCTGAACCCTTGAACAGCATTGATGGACAGAGGGATCTAAGGGTTCAAGTCTATAGCTCTTTGAAAGGGACCACACAAGTAGATACGCTGGTAAAGGTGCCATATGACATGCTTGCTGTTATTTGTCGGGGAATTGAGTACAAGAGTCAGGAAGTCATGTTGTAGTTTTGTAAGACTCTGGTTAGGCCACACGTAGAGTACTGGGTTCATTTCTGGTCGCTACATTAGATAAGCGCATGAATATGCAAGGAGTGGAGAAGTATGGAGTATGGGCAGACAGAAGAGATTAGTTTAATTTGGCATCATGTTCGGTGCAACATCATGGGCCAAAGGGCCGTTATGTGCTGAACAGTTCCAAGTTCTACCTCCTGAAGGACATTAGTGAGCCAGATCTATTTTTCTGACAAGTGTTTCATGGTCATCAGTAGACCCTTAATTCCAGGTATTTTAAACTGAATCTAAATTCCAGATGTCATGGTGATATTTGAACCCAGTTTCCCAGAACACCTGGATTAAGAGTCTAGTGATAACTGAGTTGCCTTTTCTTGATATGGTAGTCCTCATCTCCGTAAGACAGTCTAAATGCACAACTCATGAAGTAGTTTTTGGTGTTCCATTATTGCAGTCAGCTGTAACTAACTAAAGAAATGAAGGCCGCTGAGCCTGCACTGTATTTTGAATTGAAATAGCACATGTCTGCTTTTTGAGGAAATGGCTGCTAATTTATGGTCCTTACCCAAATGAGACTCCTGGACAGTTAAGCCCCTGGCATCACCTGAGCCTAAAATAATCTACACGTGATTCCATTTCTTGCTTTTATTTCAGAGTAGCTTTAATTTCTTTGCCAGGTTCGCTCTGCACCCAACATTGGTTTTGCAATTCTTAAACAGCTTCCGAGCCCAGATGTACTGAGGCCAATGTTAGCATTCCTGCTTACTAACTGTGACCCAGAGATTGCAGCTGGTGCTTTATTCTTTTCAACCTCATGGGATAATGTTACCCACTTTGTCATAAGAGGGCAGTCGTGATTTTGAGTTCATATTGTCTGAGTGAGGTTTGATGTCCACCATGCTCAGAAATCAGGAATGTTTCAGAAGCCACATATGGGATCCACTAGAAGTTTTTGCTGGGTCCCTTGAGAAGGGCGCACTGATCATTCTTTTCTCCTGATTGAAGAGAGGCTCGTGTTTGGCTGTGCAAGCATAAAGTTGAATTGCCTCCATAAGCTTTAAAATGAGCTATATAAAAACATTGCAGCTTTAATCAGGAACTTGAGATCTCTGTGCGCTTCCACTCCTGCACAGAACAACCATGCACCCACGCCTTTCTGAGATGAGCTTAAATCTGAGACCATCTGTTTGATGAGGTTTAATAGCTAAGGAAATGAAAATTACAAATGCAATAGTCGTGATGCTGTTTTGTTGTCTCGATTTCCTGAATCATTATGTACAAATTTTAAAAAAATTAAAGCCTCTTGATTCTGAATAGCCTATTAATCATGTGAGTTTTAATAATTGTTTACATTCTCCAGCAGCCTCATTGGTTATACAGCAGTTTCAACTAAAGCAAACTCATTGGGAAGATATTTGTAAAGTCAGATTAGAATATCAAATTGGAGGGATCAATAATTTCCACCAAACTGTTATAAACTTGAGGGAGGTATGATACAGCAGAACAATAGGAAGCAAATCTTTTTTTAAAATTTATTCATGAGAAATAACATAACAAGGTTTTTGTTTAGTTTGAATATTGGCACTTGGGTTTCTGTGTGCAAAGTAGTTTGTGTCCATGTTACAAATTGTTGCAATGAAATTGTTAATTTGCATGATTTCATTAGTCTCTGTGAATTACAGACATAATACTCATCATTCTTGGCTCTGTGGGTCGTCTTTTAGATTAGATTAGATTAGATTAGATTACTTACAGTGTCGAAACAGGCCCTTCGGCCCAACAAGTCCACACCGCCCTGCCGAAGCGCAACCCACCCATACCCCCTACATTCACCCTTTACCTAACACTACGGGCAATTTAGCACGGCCAATTCACCTGACCTGCACATCTTTGGACTGTGGGAGGAAACCGGAGCACCCAGAGGAAACCCACGCAGACACTGGGAGAACGTGCAAACTCCACACAGTCAGTCGCCTGAGGCGGGAATTGAACCCGGGTCTCTGGAGCTGTGAGGCAGCAGTGCTAACCATTGTGCCACCGTGCCGCCCACAAAGTCAGCCTGGAATCAGATTCTGGTCGATTCAAGCCCTAGTCAGAGTATTTGAGTGTTTGATCCATATGTATGCTTACTGAGGGAGCGCTGCCTTACTGTCTTTGGATGAAATTGAACCAAAGCCCTGTCTGCCAGTTCCAGATGGACAAAACACAAGAAAACGCAGGAGTGGAGAAACCTTCTCCTCCACCTAATATGGTCATCGACCTTAACCTCACCTTCCCACATGTTCCACTGTACTTTGATTCAAAATCTTTCTATCCCAGTATTGAATATATTCAACAATGGAGCATACATGACCATGTGAAGCAAAACATTGCAAAGAATGGTGGAGCAGTACCAGGGACCTGGGTTCACTTCAATCTTCAGACATCTATCTGGGTGGAGTTCTCCTTGTGTCTGCATGGGTTTCCTCTGGGTGCTGTAATTTCCTCCCACAATCCAATGATGGGCAGGTTCGGTGGATTGGCCATGGCAAATTGCCCATAGAGTCCGGTGATGTGCACGCTACGTGGATTAACCACGTAGGGGGAAGGTCTGGGTGGGATGCTCTTCAGACTCTCAGTATGCACTCAACGGCCTACTTCCACACTGAAGGGATCCTGTGATTCTTTGATTCTAAGATTCTTAACCCTCTGTGTAAAGAAATATGTCATACTTGTCCTCCATGATCAACTCATTATCCTCAGACTGTGGTCTCCACCTATGGCCTCTTGATTCCACGCCACCCCCAACCCCTCTCCACTTTCTCCCCTCCCCCTCCGCACCTCCCAATCCTGTTAATCAGACTAGTGAGCCTCTGTTAAACTGTTTTTAATACAAGTATATTCTTTTTTTAATTATAATGACCAATACTGTCCATTGTACATCAACTATGGGTTCGCAACAACCCTGTAAAAATTGGGGCAAAACCACCATGATCTTACACTTCATGTTCTTTACAATAAAGGCCGCCAGCCTTTCTTGTTCCTAATTGTTTGATGTTTCTGAATGCTAACTTTGTGTTCCCAATCTCCGTGCAAGTCGACATACAAAAGGGCCCCACGGAATGT
Source organism: Chiloscyllium plagiosum (assembly GCF_004010195.1). Lineage (NCBI taxonomy): Eukaryota > Metazoa > Chordata > Chondrichthyes > Orectolobiformes > Hemiscylliidae > Chiloscyllium > Chiloscyllium plagiosum. Next base: position 48,852,978 of record NC_057734.1, read on the forward strand.
TTTGAAGAAGATGTGACTGGCTCAGAGTTCTCTGACCGGTATTTAACTGGTAAAAATATCAGTACGTGAGGCCGTGCTGGGTTTGGGGGCTCATCATGCATTAGTTGCTCCATTGTGACTGACTGTACTTCTGAAGTACTTCATTAGTTGTGTAGCACTTTGGGATCCTGAATGGTTGTTAAAAATATATATGCCACTTGTTCTTTCTGTAAATTGAACCCAATCAGTAACATAGTTGTGTTGTCCATCCTTTTATTGGTTAGTGTCTAGGAAGAAATATTTACACACAAATAGAGACAAAGGCACAGGGCACAAGCACCTAGGTAAGTCTGACACGCCATCTAATGGATGGTTACTGCTTCCACATGCCTGGGATAATACCATCTACTCTGCTTCTGAGGCAAATTGCTACCAATTTCTGTTACCACTGAATTTGATATATGTGCATCAGCAACATTGTTGAAGGTAAGCTGTGTATAATTTCCCATTGGTTTAGGGAAAGGTGCTGCAACCGGAAAGGGAAGTGGTAACTTAGCAAGTTTAAAACCAAGCTTGCTTGGTCCTGTCAGGGCAGTATGGGTCCTGCAAACTGATGACAGATGATGAAAATAAGCTAACAGCAGACACAGTCAATAATTACTTTTGCTGGAAATATTGATATAAAGTTACAGCATGCCTTAGGGAAATTAATATTGAATCAGAAACTCACCAACCTTGATGAAATCAAAGTAATGGGGATGAGAAAAATAATAGCAGCACATTAATGACAAATCTCCAGGACCAGACAGTTTCTGTCTTGAAATTTTTAAAGAAAAACATGTTAACATTTGCAGAAACTCGAACTAGAATGTTCAAAAGTTCTCCCAACTTAGGAATTATTCCTTAAGGTTGCAAAGTTTCGCGTCACCCCACAAGAATGAGGGAGGTAAACCAGAGAATTATGAATCAGTGTATGAATTACGGATCTAATGTATGCCATCAGAATATGCCAAGAGTTTATCATTGAGCATAGAGAACAACTCAAATGTTCAACTGCCCAAAGAGAGTCAGCATGGATATGACAACCATTTGGTTCTAACTCATTCAATCAAAAGCAGGAAATGCTAGAGAACTTCAGATCTGGCAGTATTTGTGGGGAAAGAAGCAGAGTTAGCACTTCAAGTTCAATATGACCTCTTCAAGAAAGAGACTTTGACCCGAGTCATTCAGCGTTGTTCCTGTCTTCACAGATGCTAGCAGATCTGCTCAGGTTCTCCACTTCTTGTTTTTACTTCAGACGTTTGGCATCTGCAATCTTTTGCCCTTATTTGAACTTGATTGAATTTTGGTGAAGAGATAAAAATACAGGGGAATGTTTGTAGATATTACATGGAAGCATAATAACATTACAAAGAATTGCTAATAGACTGAATGAATGGACTAATCTGTAGACTTCAATAAAAACACATGAGGTCACCATTTTGGACCTGAACTGGATCATACTGAGTTTTTTCTAAATGGTGAACAGCAAGAGACAAGGGGTCCTCCGAAGGCCATGCAGTATCTTGAGCAGTTCTGGGCACCACATTCGTATGAATGATCTATTGACCTTGGAGAGAGTGCAATGTAGATTTTTCACAATGATACCTGGACTCTTGGGAGTCAAATTTCATGCAGAGAAAACGCAATTATATTCACTGGAATTGAGAATATTTAAAGCTTGACTTGATAGAAGTGCTCAAGATATTAAGAGAAACTGAGACAATGGATTAAAACAAACATTTTTAGTAGTTGGGGTGTGTGGTCCAATTATTACAGCCGCACCTTTCAGGAGTAAATTAGGAGACCTTGGTATTTGTAAAGGCTGGAACACTCTTCTTCAATACAGAGGAACCTCGATTATTCGACAGACACAGATGGGGAGTATTTCATTCAGTTAATCGAATGCCAGATAACATCGTTAGCCACGCTTCGGGGGCTTACGATCTTGTCTGGATAATCTGAAATTCTGTTCATCAAATGCCAGCTAATCGAGGTTCCTCTGTATAGCACTGATGCTATAGATCAGTTGTTAATTTTTACATCTGATATTGATGAGTTCTCTTATTTATTATTATTTACAAAGGATGTGAGCATCACTGGCAAGGCCAGCATTTGTTGCTCATCCCCTGTTGTTTTTGAGGACTTGATGGTGAGCCACTGATTTGAAATACAGTCAGTCAAAGCTATTAAGGGATATGGTTTAGAGGTGGTATATGGTGTTAGATTAAGGATCAGCCATAGTCTTATCAAATACTGGAAAAGGTTGAGATGCTAAGTAGCCTACTCCTGTTTGTATGTTGCTGTATGAATCTTTGTTGGATAAACTACAGCAGACTATACTCTGCCCAGATCATGAGTTTGCATTTACTGAACAATCCTGAGAATTCTATAGAATTTCCACCATCACCTTGCAGGTATATGGGATTATTGTAGTTTGGTGTTTGTTGGTCAGCATAGACATGGTGGACTGAAGGGTCTGTTTCCATGCTGTATGACAATGTGACATCCCAGGGATTGAGAACAGGCTGGTCAGTACTTCTGCCATACTTATCCATCCTGTTCTCAATCCCTGTAGACAGAGTTGGCCAAATGGATTCCTATGCCACAAAAGTGTTATGATTGGTTGATTGTTCTATATCTGACCGATTGCTTTTTGTAGAATCATCAATTTTGAAGTCTTAATGTGTTTCTGACAACTGTAGCTTGTTGTAACTAATCCTCTGCTGAAGAGCTCGACTCTAGCTGTAATAGAGAGGGAAACCATGTGGCTTTTTCCCGAATGTAGAAGTGTCTGATCGTGATTGCGAAATGTTTTGCCAAAGCATTAAAATCCCCAATTATCAATAATTTACAGCGTACATAAATTCAAGACCATATCACATGGGGAAATCCATTTTCATTGGCACTGTAATCATTAGATTAATTTAAGTGAATGTAGTGGGGACCACAATTACCTAAATTTCACAACCAAGTGTTAATAAGGCTGCATTAATAAACAGAAACCATAGAGACGGTCTATGAATAACTCGCTTGATTGTGTGTTACTCCAAGAAATCTGAGCCAAGAAACAGCACTTAACGCAGTTGGAACCACTTGAGATTTGTATGCAGAATTAAAACGTGAAGACTAGTCTGCCTCTTGGATTTCTACCATATCTCCCCATCAGTTCAGATAAACACTTGAAATAAAAGCTTGAGATCTGAAATAAAAGCAGAAGTTGCAGAAGTACACAGCAGGTTCATCAGAATATGAAAAGCTAAGGCAGCTACTGGTTCAGGGTGGAGAATCTTGCTTCAGAATCTAATATGTCAAATGAAACCTTCCCCAACATTCTTTGTAGTCAGCGCAAATATAATGTGGGTTGGATGATTATTTGTTGAATCCTTGATGTTGGCAAGAGCACTTGCTCACTGAATATTAATGAAAAATCTCTCCAGTCAAATGAATCCCTTGGAACATTGAATCATGTGCTGGGTGCACGACGTCTGCACAGAGACTTACTCTGCTGAGCAGCTCAGAGCTTGCATAAAGGATTTGGGAGCTGCCTTTAATTGTGAGCATTTCAGATACAGGCAGGGATCCACTCTCTTCTCCCCGTGCCCCCCAATGCAATTTTCATTGACAATAGGTTAAATTTTATTCCCAACAAAAGATGGATGGGATCCATTCACTTGTTAACATTTTAAAAAATCTGAAATCTCTTCCCAACCCACTTCCAACCTGTCCATTTCCATGTTTAACATTGGCACAACCAAGGTGGGCAGCTAACTCACTCCCATGAGGTGGGTTTGTCATTTTAATGAGGCCAGCATTCCCTGTTTCAATCTACTTGGCAGCTTTTTGCACAAACTGCCCTGGTTTCCAAAACCTAGCAGCTGAAGGTAGATGAGAGCAATCTTAACAAGCATGGCCTGAGAGCCTGGAGGAGGCATGTTCCTTTGCCCATTCCCAAGCCACTGCCTCATTCCACACCTTATCCCCACAATACAAAAACCCTCAATATCCAGCATCCCTGCTCCAGGAACTGCCACCCAGTTGGAAACTAAATCTGTCAGTCACACTGATGACTGGATAGGGAACCTGTCAAGAGTAGTAGATTCACGCTGTGCAGTTAAAACATGCGAAGATGCTCAGAGTTCACAGGTCTTTTTTGGCCGAGTCCCAGCTCTAACAATATTGAGGTAAGTGCAACTTTTAATGCCCAGGCCAATATCAAGAAAAATAAATCTTTGTTAGAAAGTGCATTCTCTGCTGTTGCCCCTTTTCAGATTCTGACAGTCAGCCGCTTTCTGAACTGGAAAAGAGGAAGAGAGTGCAACTGATACTGTTGCTTGTCTAAAATGTTAAAATTGAGCATGGAACATTCATTTCTGGAAAAGGACTTATGTTCTGGGATGACAAATGAAAAAAACTGGGGGACTGATGTGCTCCATTTTCAGACTCGCGTTAGCAAGTATCAAGAGGAATGCAGTGGAAGCTATGGGGGATGTTAGAAGGGGTTTATCAGAATGTCATAGCTATACTCTGAAGTCAATGATGATGACATTTGCTTGCGGAGACAACAGCCAGAGTCCTAATGAACTTTCCACGTTCTTGAATCTTTGTAAGGTTTTCTGCTGGTAGCTTACAACCATATGGCCTTAGCATATAATTCACCATCTTTCAAATCTCTTCCCCCCTCCCCCCCCCTCCTCCCCCACCTCATCCCAGGTCCAACCCTCCCCCTCTACCACATCCCCTTGATCTGATCTAACCTGTACATCTTCCTTCCCACTGACCAATCACAATCACCTACCTGCATCAATGCATCACCATCCCATCTTCCTTACCTACAGCCACATTTATTTCTCAGCCCCCTTCCCCAGTTCCCCAGTCCTGATGAAAGGTTACGACCTGAAACATCGACTCCCCTGCTCCTCTAATGCTGCTTGACCTGCTGCGCTTTTTCCAGCTCCACACTTTATCAACTCCTCCTTTCTGCTGTAGTTGTTAATCATGGGCACTGTTGGAGATTATTGACTGAGAGCCAACTCTTAACTGAAGTACTGGTTTTGCAGAGCTAGGATTATTAGGTGGTTTCCCCCATCCCCATCACCATTGATCACTGAAAACAGTTATTGATCAGATTGCCTCAAAATCAGCAGGTATAAAGGGCATGACATTTATTTAAATATTCCATTTGGTTGACCTAAGATGATGCTGTGTTTTATCTACTGGTCCGTAAGGCAGCCTTTAGAATTAATTACTGGCTAACCCATCTTGACTTTGGAAAACTATGGGACAAATCGTCTCATTGTTGTGCAGCGTAGCTGCTGTGACAAGCGGTTTGTTTTGAGAGTATCTGTAAAAGATTAGGAGGTAAAACCATCATGAAAAGAGAGCGGTCTTCACAAAGTTTATCAGGCCTTCAAGCTCTTAGAGGCCATAGTTGTTTTATGATCCTTTTTACCTTATTTTGAAAGATGTTATTCTGAAGATACTGTATAAGGACTTCAATGATTGACCATTTCAACCCACCCTCCCTAGAAATTTATTATTTATTATTGCTTTGTTGATGGGGCCATGTTAACAGAATCCAGGCCAGCTGATGAGATAGAAACACAATTTTTCATTGTGAGTTTATTGACTTCCTCAGTCTTACAGCTATGCTGACACATGTCAGTGTTACAACTGATCTCTATTTGTACCTGGTCAAAGATATAGAACATAGAACATTACAGCTTAGTACAGGCCCTTCGGCCCTCAATGTTGCGCCGACCTGTCATACCAATCTGAAGGCCATCCAACCTGCACAATTCCATGTATGTCCATAGGATTGTCCAATGACGACTTAAATGTACTTAAAGCTGGCGAATCTACTACCATTGCAGGCAAAGCATTCCATACCCTTACTACTCTCTGAGTAAAGAAACTACCTCTGACATCTGTCCTATATCACCCTCAATTTAAAGCTATGCCCCCTTGTGCTTGCCGTCCCCATACTTGGAAAAAGTCTCTCCCTGGTAAAAACAATGACTGCAGATGCTGGAAACCAGATTCTGGATTAGTGGTGCTGGAAGAGCACAGCAGTTCAGGCAGCATCCAAGGAGCTTCGAAATCGACGTTTCGGATAAAAGCCCTGTCCACCCTATCTAACCCTCTGATTATCTTATATGTCTCTATTAAGTCACCTCTCAACTTTCTTCTCTCTAGCGAAAACAGCCTCAAGTCCCTCAGCCTTTCCTCGTAAGACCTTCCCTCCGTACCAGGCAACATCCTAGTAAATCTCCTCTGCACCCTTTCCAAAGTTTCCACATCCTTCTTATAATGCGGTGACCAGAACTGTACACAATACTCCAAGTGCGGTCGCACCAGAGTTTTGTACAGCTGTAGCATAACTTCATGGTTCCGGAACTCGATCCCTCCATTAATAAAAGCTAAAACACTGTCTGCCTTCTTAACAACCCTGCCAACCTGGGTGGCAACTTTCAAGGATCTGTGTACTTGGACACCAAGATCACTCTGCTCATCTACACTACCAAGAATCTTACCATTAGCCCAGTACTTTGCATACCAGTTACTCCGATCAAAGTGAATCACCTCACACTTGTCCGCATTAAACTCCATTTGCCACCTCTCAGCCCAGCTCTGCAGCTTATCTATGTCTCTCTGTAACCTACTACATCCTTCATCACTGTCCACAACTCCACCGACCTTCGTGCCATCTGCAAATTTACTAACCCAACCTTCTACGCCCTCATCCAGGTCGTTTATAAAAATGACGAACAGCAGTAGACCCAACACCGACCCTTGCGGTACACCGCTGGTAACTGGACTCCAGGATGAACATTTCCCATCAACCACCACCCTCTGTCTTCTTTCAGCAAGCCAATTACTGATCCAAACTGCTATATCTCCCATAATCCCATTCCTCTGCATTTTGTATAATAGCCTACTGTGGGGAACCTTAGCGAACGCTTTGCTGAAATCCATATACACCACATCAACTGGTTTACTCTCATCTACCTATTAGGTCAAAGATGTTTAGTATGCACCACCTGTTTGTTTTACAGGGACGTTAACAATGTAATTGACCAGATATTAACAGACAGATTTAACATTGGCAGAACTGTTTGTTTGTGATCAGTTGATATATCTGGGCACATGCCATTGCATGTAGATTACTATGAAACTTGTAAACTTAGGAAAGCGGAATTCTGAAGGGGAATGCACGCAAGTAGGGTTCTTGGGAGTGTTGCCGAACAAAGAGACAAAATGGTGCAGTTTCATAGTTCATTGAAGGTGGAGTTGCAAGTTGACAGGGTAGTGAAGAAGGTATTTGGTATGCTTGTCTTTATTGGTCAGTGCGTTGAGTATAGGAATTGGGAGGTCATGTTGTGACTGTACAAGACATTGATTAGGTCATCTTTGGAATGCTGCATTCAGTTCTGGTCTCCCTTCAATAGAAAGGATGTTTATTCAATTATGACTATTTCCCATCAACCCATCACCTTCCATCTTCTTTCAGCTAGTCAATTTCTGATCCAAACCGCTAAATCACCCTCAATCCCATGCCTCCATGTTTTGTGCAATGGTCTACTGTTGGGAACCTTATCAAACACCTTACGAAATCCATATACACCACATCAACTGCTTTACCCTCATCCACCTATTTGGTCACCTTCTCAAAGAAATCAGTAAGGTTTGTGAGGCACAACCTACCCTTCACAAAACTGTGTTGATTATCCCTAATCAACCTACTCATTTCTAGATTATTATAAATCCTATCTCTTATAATGCTTTCCAACACTTTTCCCACAACCGAAGTAAGGCGCACAGGTTTATAATTCCCAGGGTTGTCTCTACTCCCCTTCTTGAGCAAGGGAACAACATTTGCTATCCTCCAGTAACATAGGATATCTCTGTATCACTTAGGTTATCTTGCAAGTGTTCTACAAATTTACAAATTCACAGCTGGAGTCAGACACTCAATCCTTCAACCTGCTCTGACATTTAATAAGATCTTGGCTAATCTGACCTCCACTCTACTTATCCTGATTTTCCCCAGTAGTCTTTGAGTCTCTTGTTAATCTACCTCGGCTCTAAAAATATTTAATGACCTGCTCCTCCTGCTTTTTGAGGAAGATAATTCCACAAACATCTGACTCTGAGAGAAAATAAAAGTTCTCCTGATCTTCTTAAATGAACACTCTCTAATTCTTGAGTTGTGTCTCATATTTAGTCTCACCCACAAGGGGGAACATCCTTTTACAGCTATCCTGTCAAATCCCCTCAGAATATTGAATGTTTCAGTACAATCTCATCTCATTCTTCTGCACTCCATTGGATAGGTACCCAATCTGTCTTCATAAAATAACCCTTCAATCCCGGTGAACCATCTTTGAATTGCTTACATCACATTTATATCTTTCCTTGAATAAGGAGATCGCAACTGAATCCTGTATTCCAGATGTGAGCTCATCACTTTCCTGTACACTGTCTCAAGATTTTCCACCATTTACATTCCATTCCCCTTGCATTAAATGGCAAAGTTCCATTTACCTTCTCAATTAATTATTGTCCCTGCATGTTAACTTTGCATTCATGTAGCAGGAAACCAGTTCCCTTTGTGCTGGTCCTGCAATCTCTCAGTATTTTAAAAAATATATTACTTTTTTATATTTCCTGTTAAATTGGGCAAGTTCACATTTCCCCATTCTACACTTCATCCATCCATCCATCCTTTTGCCCACTCACTTAAGTCTTCCAACTCTCTGCACTTTATCTGGATCTTGAGTTGAGGCTCTTTCTCCTCCCTATTTCATGAGGGTTGGTTCCATACCATAAATATTCTTCAGTTTCTAACTTCTGCTCCGTAAAAAGCAATAGAAATAGGGGCAGAACAACATTTTAGCCGTAATTTTGAACTTGTAGTTTGAAGCTTGACTTGCTTTGCAGCGGTGGGTTTAAAATTAAATGACCATATTGAAGGACAGGCTACATCTGTGGGGAGAAATGGATCTGCAGTGATTTTCAGAGACTAAGTTTGAACAGTGAAATTGATGGCCCCAGAGTACACCCCATTACTCCCAGATAAACGGTTATGTCTGGATTAATTACCATGATACTTCATCATTGACCTGCCCTCCATAAGGTCCAAAGTAGGGATGTTCACTGATGAATAAGCAATGTTTAGCACCTGATGCGGCTTGTTAGATACTGAAGCAGTTCATGTTCAAATGCAACAAGATCTGGACAATATCCAGGGGGCTGACAAGTGGCAAGTAATATTCACACCACACAATTGCCAGGCATTGTCCATCTCCAATTAGAGAAGATCTAACCATTGTCGCTTGGCATTCAGTGGTTTTACCGTCAGTGAACCCCCACTATGAGCATCCTTGTGTTTACTATTTACCAGAAACTCAACTGGACTACCACATAAACACAGTGGCTACAGGTCAGAGATTAGGAATGTATCGGCGAGTAACTAATTTGCTGTCTCCCTAAAGACTGTCCACTATCAACAAGGCACAATCAGAAGTGTGATGGATATGCCCACTTTCTTGAATGGATGCAGCTCCAACAATATTTGACACCATCCAGGACAAAGGCTGCTTGATTGGCACCATATCCAAAAGCGTCCACTTCCTGTAGCAACTGTGTGCACTATCGGCAAGATGCGCTGCAGGAATTCACCAAGGCCGTTCAGATAGCACCTTCCAAACCCATGAACCACTTACATCTGAAAGAGCGAGGGCAGCAGATAGATGGGACTGCGACCACATGCAAGTTCCCTCCAAGCTACTTGGAAACATATCACTATTTCTTTCCTGTTGCTGGGTCAAAATCCTGGAATTCCCTCCCTAAGGGCATTGTGGTCAGCCTGCAGCACAGGGATTGCAGTGGTTCAAGTAAGCAGCTCACCACCACCACCTCCAGAGCAAATAGGGGCAGGCAATAAATGCTGGTCAGTCAGTAGCACCCACATCCCACAGATGATTAAAAAATAAATATTCAGCATTGTACTAGGTAAGCTCCCAGCATCTGCACAGATTAGTTTTGCACAAAACCCAAGTTACCGGTATTCTCTGGATTCTAAAGTCCTGGTGTGCCTTCAAGATCTTTCATTTTAGTGTATTTACATGGATTTATATTCAAATGTTTACAGATTTAATGTTCCAGGTGGTGATACTCATTTCACTGTGCAGCTCCTGGACTGTGTAAATCATGTGTGCAGCACCCCCACAAGCGACAATTTATTTCCAGTTTGTATGCTGCAAGTGAGAGTGGATCTAGCCCCATGGCTGTAAGATTCCTGTCAGAAGCAGCAAGATAGGTAAATGCATCATGGCATGATTACAGTCTGACAGGAGTCATTATCTAATCAGAGGTGATCAATCTGGCAATGATGGAGTCATCTCCTGCTTCAAGGTGGCACCACCAGCTCTGCTGAAACCTCAGTCTCTCATTGATTTTTACTCATCAAAGCAAAGGACAGCAGCCTCACACAGACCCTGACCCCTTCCCTGTTATTACTGTCAGCAAATGAGGGAAGGAGTCAAGCACAGGACTTAATTGGAAACCAGGTTCATTTTGCTCGATGAAATTTGACAGCTGTTTTTAAACTGATCGCCCTGTACCTTAATTGTCAGAATGCAGTGGATACCTTCCACAGGCTAATGCCAGGAATATCATTACTGGTGCCACGCAGCTGAGGAAATGAACCTTTAAGATGGTCTGACCACTACTCCACTGATTCTTTTCACTTGCATGAAACAGTATTCGTTTTTCCAACTGAGAAAACATTTGAATCCATCACCCAGCACCTCATTTCATTAACGGTGACAGTTCTCCCTTCCTTTGGTCCTATAATTTTGCTTTGTGCTTTGATATTTTCACAACTTTTCAGTCAGTTAGCAAATTAAGTACATTTGACTTCCTTTTTATTTTTTTCTATTTGAAACTTCGTTCTGATAATTTTATGCACTTTAATGTCATTTGAGGACTCAGGAAATGGTCTGGCCTATACATGAAATCATCTCTCTTCACGTAATACCACAAAGCAAGTATTGTGAAGTGTAAAAATAAAACTAAACCTTGAATAGGTCTAGATACAAACCCTGGGCTCCTGGAATCGCAACTGTTTGTAAGACTTGTCAAGCAACTGGCCCATTTTGGTGACAGCACAGCTGAAAGTTACAGCATTAAGATTTCCAAGATGTCAACCTGGGATAGCTAAAGCAGGCAGCTTATTTGGTGGCTGTTTGTGTTGTAGTTGCTGTGGTGTTGCTGATGCAGAATGCGAATTTCAGGTGGTGACAGAGCTGATTGAGCTAAAACTGGGATGTGGTGCCAGTGGAACAATCACTTGAATAGCCGCAGGGTAGAACGAGCTGAAAGCTCTGCCTTGTGCCACTAATGATTGCTGATGACTGGCCTGGGCAGGCTGTGTGCAGTGAGCAAAATGAAAGCAATATAAGAGCCAAAATCAGGCTTGGATGAGTTATAGCGTTCATTACCACATGCGTGGGTGTGTAAGCAGCAGGCTTCTTACGAGATGAGCTCAGATAAAGCTTTCAAATTCACAAGCTTTTCTCTTTTCCAAAAAAGAGGTATACGATGCTGAGGATGAAAGCGGGGTTTTCTGGATTGTTCTCCAGACTCTGAGCAGATTACAGGGCCTGATTTTAAAAACATTTTCTTCCATTGAGTTTCTTTGATCTGTTCTCTTCCTCCCCTCCCCCAAGTGTAAGTGGTGTGGCTGCTCCTTGTGTCCAACACATAGTTGGTTTACATTCCTGTACCTTCCACACCTAGCTACCTGCAGATCAGTACTGGCACTGTACAGCTGAGACACAGCTTTAACACAGCTTACCACGAATCTAGTGACTCAGTTCACTCTCACAAGGCATCTATTTATTTTCCTAAACTAGAAAACATTTGGAGTAATGACCAATGTCTCCATTTCACTGGGTGGTTACTCACCAATGTTTGTCTGATTGTAACTTGGTGTGTAAGGACCAGGATGCCTGATTCTGTATGGGAATCTTTGACGTAAGATGAGTGTGTGTCGGTGAGTTGCATTTCAACACACACCTCATTATTGTTTAACTTCTGGGTTTGTTGTTGATAGCCCAGTAATGGGCACAATGAGGACTCTTGCGATGCCAATTAACTCCAGTCAATCGGGAGTTTGGAAGCAAGAGAAGAGCAACTTTGAGAATATAGAAAGGATGGTCAAACATAGTATCCCACATCATAGTGCCTCCTCTATTGTGCTCCTGTCATCAGTCAGAATTCAGAGAGAGAGATGTGATTCCCTAGCAACAGGAGGGAGAATCCTGCTGCTACCACAGAGAAGGAGCAGCTGCTGGTGTCTTTGAGAGTCAGCAGAGCAGAAACAGTTTGTTAGAAGTGCGTTAATGACAATGCTGACCTTGTTCATGTTGATCTTGATTAGCACACGTCCTGTGCGGTGTAACCTGTATGCCTTATTCTGTCCAAGTTTGTTTTTCACCTTATGATCATATGTTGGTGCTTACTATGATCTAACTACTGCTTGCAAACAAAGCTTTTCACTGTTTGCATGACAATAAATCAAATCAAACGCGTTCTAGAGTGCACCTCACCTCAGTCTGCCTTATCAAGTCCATTCAATCACTTTGCACCTCACACCCACTTACCTTTTCAGCTTGTCCATCCTTCTAATCTTCGGCACCACTTCACATCCTATCTCTCCATCCATTACTCCTACTCACCATCAGGCTTAAGAAATTAGATGCCTTCTCCTCAGTCGTCGTCACCAGATCTTTCAAATGACCTCTTTCCCCTGCGCTGCTTCAAAGCTTGATTCTTGCTTCTGTTGAAAGAGACAAAAATAAAGAGCACCTGAGGGGAAGAGAACCAGAGGTTACCCTCCAGAGATTGCTCAGTTAACTACTGTAGAAGTGGTGTGAAAATCAGCATTTTTGCATTGCTGACCATCAAAGATGGGGACTTGCATGGTGACTGAATCGACAAAAAAAGCCACACACACCATAACAAACTCAGTCGCGATGACTTGGTTTCAGCAGGGAGTAAATTATGATCATCTTTGTCGTAGTCATACCTTACCAGAATTAATTTGTATCTTTCTATGACAATCAAAGCCGTTGGGTATAAATCAGGATTCCGTGGCACGTACAGATGACAAATCCTCAAGGTGATTCATTCCATGCTGCTCTGCCTCATCACGTTTCAGATGGGGACCTTGGAGACATACGATGGCTCTGACTTTCCAAGTGAGGACAATGAGACAGTCTGGACACCTCCGGAAAGACCCTGTGAAAGAACTGAGCCTCCTCCAAATTCTACTCCGATTGACGGTGCAAAGGAGAGGGTTTGAAGAGAAGAAGGGAGTGTTGGGACAGATTTTGTTGCAGGCTGTTGTCACTATATCGCCATGCAATGCTAGAATGGCCATTACCATGGAACAGTAAATGCTCACTCAGAGGAAACCATGTGCTCCCATGGGTTTGACTACAGGCGTGCAGACTCCAAATGGCCACATAGTTGTGCCCTCTCTTGCTTGCCTGAAGAGGTTAACACTGAAATCTCCTCAGCGGCACCTCCAAGTAGGAGTGAGAGATCCAGACAGCTATGTCCCCATGCCTGGTCACCATTCCTGTGGTTAGTACAGTCTCTAAAACACAGTGCTGGTGAGTTATGCTGTGGTCTGTTTCATTCAGAATCTACCCTTTGACCGAATCAACACATTATCCTGTCCACCCTCCCTCACTGCCCTGGGAACTCAGTGGCACAGTATTAATATCACGGCTCCAACTGGTCATTGTTTCCTGATCCACTAATGATCTTGCAACTTTGATAAGGTATAAGTTAGTTAAGCTGCCCCCTTTGTGAAAGAGCCTTGATCTTCAATGGTATAAGTCTTTATCAGACCAGCTGAAGAGAACTTCAGATCAGTTAGAATTCCTCTCAGTTCTGAGGGATGTATTGAGACCTGGCCTACTGGTGGTATGCTCTGACACAGATCAGCATGCAAGTAATTACTTACAAACTCTGAAAGATCTGGGCTCCAGGCTCATTATATGTATTAAATCAAGAGAGTTCCCAACTCGTTCTTTAATATTGCATATTCCAAAGCATTGCAACAAAACAATCTTTGCTGGCATTCATAATCTACACTTTATCGCCTGTCTTCCCACTTGTATATCCTTCAAACCCTTTCTCTTTCATGCAGCATCCTGGTTACTCCTTAAAGGTATCTCTGCACAAAATTGGAGAAAGTCATGTTGATCAATTGTATATTCGTTCATATGATGAAGCATCGCTGGCTGTGCAAGTATTTATTGCCTATCCCTAATTTACTGTTGAGAAGCTGATAGTGAACTGCCCTAGTGACCTGCTGCAGCCCATTTGCTGTAGGTAGACCCACAATGCTGTTCAGGAGGGAGGTCCAAAATCTTGACCCAGTGACAGTGAAGGAATGATGATGTATTTTGATAGGGTAAAGAAGGGTATTCTGTTTCTGTTAGTTGGTGTGTCAGTAACTATGGGTCATATTTTCATGAGTGGGTGGATGGGCTTCCAGTCTCTGCTTTGCCCAGATGGCCTTAAGTTTCTTGTGTTGTTGGAGCTGTACCCATCCAGGCAAGTGGGGAGTATTCCATTACACACTTGACCTGTGCCTTGTGGACAGATTTGAACTGCATAGGTACAGCATTTATATGGCTAGCCCACTTGACTTTCTGGTGAGTGACAACCCCCAGAAAGTTGAGAGTTGGGAATTTAGTGATAGTAATGCCATTGAATCATTGCGCAAGTGAGCATATTAAACGTTTGAAGTGGTCATCTTCATTGATATGCATGCAGCCAAATATCCTTATAACATCTTCTCTTTCTCTGTCTTTCTATTCTTTCTCCAACCTGCTGTTATTTGTGGTTAGATTTTTGTCCCACGTGGGCTTTCTACTGTCCCCTGCTGCCACTGAAGTGAAGCACATCCCTAAATAAATGTACTTCTAAAGGAACAGAGACCTGCTGTTTGGTGGTGAGCTATTCTTTTAACGTGGAACATTCACGGATCAAGAAATACAATACTTAAAACTACACCATCAGTCATTCTGTAGCCGCTTGAATGTTAATTAAGGTCCTGTTGGTGGAACTCATTGTGTACATCACAATAGTTATCTTTTTTAAAAGAATGTTGTCTTTAGTAATATAATTTACCATTATTGAATCAATTAGGAGAGTAGAAGTGAGGAGGATGAGACTGCAGAAAGACACACTGCAATAAATCTAATGGAAACCAGATGTGTTTCTTATGAGGAAGCTGGAAACAGAGGGCTGTGATTGACACTTGAAATTGGCAGCCTAATACCAAAATATTGGGAATGCCTCACCTGGAAATTGTAGGTTTCTTACGTCCGGCACATAAATGTTCAGAAGATCCAAAATTTGTACAGCATTTCCCATGGGCTATTCTCAGTGAGTTAATTCAATCTATGTGTCTGAGAGGTCTCATGTTTTGAAGAAGTGGTTGCATGTGTAGTGTTTAACTCCTTAACCATTGTGGACGTGAGAACTGTTCAGGGTCAGTAAGTTATTTACTAGATCAGCAAATGGAAAAGTGACTTCAAATTTTGGAACATTTTCCACTGATAGCACCAATTTTAAATCAAAGTTGCAGAGTCCTGAGCTCTGGAGTACCCCCTCTCCCCACTTCTTCCTTTTAGGATACTCCTTGAAACCTCGTGTCAAATGTTGTTTCAGTGCACGTCTCTAAAGTTACTTTAAAGTGGGTGGCACGGTGGCACAGTGGTTAGCACTGCTACCTCACAGCGCCAGAGACCCGGGTTCAATTCCCGCCTCAGGCAACTGTCTGCACATTCTCCCCGTGTCTGTGTGGATTTCCTCCCACAGTCCAAAGACGTGCAGGTTAGGTGAATTGGCCATGCTAAATTGCCTGTAGTGTTAGGTGAAGGGGTAAATGTAGGGGAATGGGTCTGGGTGGGTTGTGCTTCGGCGGGTCAGTCGAAGGGCCTGTTTCCACACTGTAAGTAACCTAATCTACTTAGCATTTTACTATGTGCCATATAAATGTGAATTGTTGTTGGATATCTTCCTGAATTGACTGACCTCCTGCCCACATTCATACCCATTATCTCTCTCAATAATTCAAACTCGTTGCCATCAGGGTATAATGTTAATCACACCCACTTGCAGCATTTCAGTGTCCTCAGATTTTAACCAACTGATTTAGTCTGGTTACAGCATGGGAAATTAGGACCAGAAGTAGACCAGTAAGCCCCTTGCTTCTGCTCGTGGTTGACCTACCTCAACACCATTTTTCTGCATCATTGCCATATTTGTTTGTCCTTTTTAATCTCTCGAAATCTGCTGATTTCTGTCTTGAATACTCTCGATGACTGAACCCCCCCCCCCCGGAGTAGAACATTCCTAAGATTCACTTTCTTCTGAGATGGTGTCCCTGGTTCTAAAGCTCCTCCCAACCAGGCCAAACATCCTCTCTCTATCCAGTCCACCAAGTTATGAACGGATTTTGTCTGCATTTTTTAGGAAGCCTTTTCTTTAACAAATGGACTGGTTGTACTGTCTATGGAGGAGAAAGTGAGGACTGCAGATGCTGGAGATCAGAGCTGAAAATGTGTTGCTGGAAAAGCGCAGCAGGTCAGGCAGCATCCAAGGAGCTTCCTGAAGAAGGGCTCATGCCTGAAACGTCGATTCTCCTGCTCCTTGGATGCTGCCTGACCTGCTACACTTTTCCAGCAACACATTTTCAGCTGTGGTTGTACTGTCTATGCCATGTTAATTATTTTCTGTTCATTCATATGGTGAGTGCATCATGGCTAGGCCAGTTTTTAAAGTCCATCCCATAGAAAGCAGTTAAGAGTCACCTACATTGCTGTGGGTCTGGAGTTGCATGTAGGCCAAGAGCATTAGAGAACCAGAAATAAAAACAGAAATTGCTGGAGAAACTCAGCAGGTTCAGCAGCATCTGTGGAGAGAGAAATAGTTAATGTTTTGAGTCCAGTTACCCTTCTTCAGAACCATATTAGGGAACCAGATGGGTTTTTATTATCATCGATGTGATCATATATTTGCTATTAAGATAGATTTTATTGAAATCAAATTTCACCCTCTACCATGATGGGATTTGAAGTCATGTCCTATAATGATAACCTGCGGTTCCAGATTACTAGGAGAAAGTGAGGACTGCAGATGCTGGAGATTAGAGTTCAGAATGTGTTGCTGGAAAAGCACAGCAGGTCAGGCAGCATCCAAGGAGCAGGAGAATCGATGTTTCGGGATAAACCCTGCAGATTACTCGATTACTAGTCCAGTGACATTGCCACCCTACCACTAATTCCTGCTACTGAGTGTGGAATGGGCTTTGCTACAAATGGTCAGTGATTTCAACCTTGGTACACAATGGTTGTCTTCATGAGTACATGGTGCGGCTTGACCCGGCTCGAGGTAGAGGGTTTGGAATGATGCTCGACTGTATTCCGCGGAAATGTTTAAGGCTTTCAACTTTTGATGCCTATTTCACAGATTGTAACTGCAGTTGGAAACATTAACAATCACAGAATTGCGTGCTGCATTTCAGGAAAAATCCTACTTTGAATGAGGCAATGTTATGTGGAGCTTATTGAATTTCCTGCTTTTGGCAATGACACCCGAGGAGATTTGGTTATGATTTGTCTGAACAATGTGCTCTTAATGCTTCCATTGTGTTGCTATCACCAGCATATTCAGCATAAACAGGAGGCGGTGCGGAGTTCAGGCACTTTGCCAGAAATTGGAGGAATTGGTCTTCACAGTTCAGAATACATGAAACCAAACTGTTAGTGTTAGAAGGATGCTACTCCAAGGGGCAGGATCATCTTATTCAAATGTAACTCGAGGGTACAATGTCCAGAGTTGCTGCGTTTTAGCCGACTTAATGAGCTGCAGTTTTTGATACATGTGCGCTTCCTTTTATAAAAATGTACAAGTGTCCTGCCATGTGATTTTCCTGAGAGTTGCGATGTAAATTGCTGAGGGGGTTTAATAATTCTGAGAGACAGCAAATCTGCACAGCGTTAAAGCCACGTGTCTGGTTAAGTATATCCATTTTGTTAACCGTTTCAGAGAATGGTTGCTATGGTGCCTCTGTCATCCTTTTCTGGAGGTGTACTCTGGACAGAATAGATTTCTGTGTAGCCTTGGTATGCAGTCTCACTCGGAAAGGGGAGAAGAGGTTGGGAAGCTGCACCTAGAGTGTGAGAATACCACAGCTGTCCACATTCGGAGCAACTAGCAGGGTGAGCTGAAGGAAGGAGGTGGGCTCTGCAGCACACATGGAAGTGGGATGTTACAAGCAGCCTGTGGGAACCCAGTTCCAGATATTTCTTTCAAGTCCTCTGATTCATCCTGGTATCAAAGTTTTATCAGATGAAATGTGTGGGTTGTAATCTCAAATGGAGGGAGGAGGGCTTTAGTTGTTTTGAATACCTTTGTTAGCTGGTTAGCTTATCTGAATTCTAAAGTTCTCCAGCTCTAGAGGACTGTGGGTTGCCTTCTGTCAAGTGATGTTTGCTGCAGTTTTACTAGCCTTGGTTTATTACTGTATTTCACTTGTGTGCGAATCAGCATGCTAACCTGTTGGGAACTAAAGAACGCCTGATCCTATGCCATATCTCCACCAACACACACTCTCGCCAGTGATCGAACAATAAGTATATAATAACCTGAACTGAACTGACTACATAGAGTAGTAGGTATGGTGTGAAGTATTTTTCTATTCATTGGATGTGGATGCCAATCCCTAACTGCCTGAAAGGCAGTTAAGAGTCGTCCACATTTCTCTGGAGTCATGTGTATGTTAGACTGGGTAAGGACAGCAATTTTGTTCCCTGAAGGGCATTTGTGAACCAGCTGGGGTTTTTAACATCAGTTAACAATAGTTATGTGATCATCATCTGACTAGCTTTTTACTGAATTCAGATTTCATCATCAGCCATGATGAGATTTGACCCCAATGCCCTCAAACATCAGCCTATGGTTCTGGGTTGCTAGTCCAGTGACATTACCACTTTGTGTCAGCCTTCAGTCTGTAACATAGCAACTTTTATACAGCAACCTTTATGTAGTACAACACTCCAAGGCATTCCACAGGACCATTATAAAATGACCAATGTAATATGGCACTGAGCCACAAATTTAGGAGATATGCGGCCAAATGGCCAAAAGTTTGGTCAAAGGGAGATTTTAAGACCTGTGTGAAACGAAGAAAGTGGGATACAGAGATGGTGAGGTTTAGGGAGAGTATTCCAGAGCTTAGTTCTGGACAATTAAAAATATAGCTGCCAATGGTAGGGCCATTGAAAATCAAGGATGCTCTAAAGGCGAGAACAAGAGGAGTGCTGACATCTCAGGAGGTTCAGGAGCTGCAGAAGGTTGCTGAGAAAGGGATGGGTAAGGACGTTGGAGGAGTTTGAAAATGAGCTGGAGAACTTTAGAATTGAGATAAGCTAACCAGGAGCCAAGGTAGGTTGTTGAGCACAGGTTGTAGGGAAATGAAATCTAGCAAACGTTAGCTCGCATGGCTGACTTATGGGTGATCTCAGCCCAGATCTTCCAATGAAGATTGGGAACCCCTGTTTCCCAGGAGTTCAGGGAGGTTTTAATTCTTCAAACTTTCCTGGGTAATTATCAAGATAAGTCAGACAGGGCCTTTGGTAGGCTTGCCTTTATTGATCAATGCATTGAGTATAGGAGTTGGGAGGTCCCCAGTGGGGCAGGAGAGCAGGTTAAAGGTGAGAGGGGAAGGAGACCTCAGGGGCAACTTTTTCATGCAGAGAGTGGTGTGTATATGGAATGAGCTGCCAGAGGAAGTGGTGGATGCTGGCATGATTACAACATTTAAAAGGCATCTGGATGAATAGAAAGGGTTTAGAGGGATATGGGCCAAATGCTGTCAAATGGAACTAGATTTATTTAGGATATCCGGTCAGCATGGATGGGTTGGACCGAAGGGTCTGTTTTCATGCTGTATATCTCTCTGACTGCATGACCCTCTGAAGTTGGGCACTTTTGCATAGGTCTCCATATGCCAGGTAATTGCCCATCGGAACTATCCACTTCCCAGGTAATTCGTGGAGATTCAGCTTCATGGTGTCCTTGTGGTGCCAGTTTGTAATTTCTGTCAATGTTTCTATATCAATGGTCTTCCTGTCAGATGTTCTGGATCTTCATCTTTGTGGGAGGGTTGAGTGTGGATGATCAGGCAGGTCTTTTATTTGTTCTGAGTTGTTTAATGAGTTGTGGAATATGGTAGTACAGAAACAAGCATTTCAACCAACTGTGACCACCCTGGCTATTAAGCACTTAACTAATATCTAAACCCGTGTCTTTGCAGTTGGCGCATAGCCTTGTATGCTATGGCACTTTAAGTGTTCACCTAATTATTGTGATGATTCCCACCTAAACCACCCTTTCAGGCAGAGAGTTCCAGATATTATTCTTCATTTGGGTGAAAAACAACTCTTCTTAAACCCCCTCTAAACCTGCTGCCCCTTAAGTCTTTGCATTTGGTAATTGACATCTCTACCAAAGGGAAATGTTTATTCCTATCAACGTTATTCCATGCTCCTCATAATCATGTATACCTCAATCAATTCCCCCCTCGGCCTTCTCTGCTGAAGGCATAATAACCCAAGCCTATCTCGTCTCTCTCTGTCTGGCCAAGGCAGCATCCTGAGGATTCCCCTTTTGATTGGATTTATTACAGTCACATGTACCGAGAGACAGTGTAAAGTACTGTGTGCTAACCAGACAGATCGTGCCTGACATAAATGCACCAGATAATAGAACAGAATATAATGTTGCAGCTACAGAGAAGTTACAGAGGAAGATCAACATATGAGAGGTCCGTTCATAAGTATGATAACCGTGGGAAAGGGGCTGTTTTTGAATCTTTCTGTATCATTTGCAATCTCTTATAGCATTAATATTATTAGTTTTAGTATTGCAATGTTCTGCTGCTCAGCGATGGAAATGGTAGTGGAGGAAGGTTATGTAATGTTTACTGTTTCATCCTGCAGGAGACTGAAATGACCCCCTTGAATGGTGTGAGCCCCCAAGTGCTGAGCCAGGAGAGCAGGGCTTTGAATGATCCTGCAATAGACTGGAACCTTTCAGTTTGGTTTTGATGTTGAGTTCAGTATTTGGTTTATACAGACGTGTGCACTCAGTGACCTGTTACTAAATTGCTCTCAGTAATGTGAGCCAGCATTATCTTCTGTAGCATTGTTTTTTTTCAGTAATCCGTTTATCATGCAGCACCACAGCAGTGTGTGTGGGGATTGGCATCAGCCCCAAGAATAGTCTTCAGCGTGGTTTTCTCACAGCATGGGGATTAATGTACTGTACAGAGCAGTGGGAGCCAGTCTAATTCATACTCAGTCAATATTTTAGGGAAGGATGGGATTGTGGGGCAAGAATGTCAGGCAGTGATTCTCATTTCCTGCACTGCAGCATGGATATCAGCTAGGTGTGAGAGGGGAAAGGCAGGCAGAGTGAGAGATGAGGACATTTGCTACTGTGTGCATTGTCTAACAAAGCTGGTATCCTGGCTTCCCACTGTGTGGTACGGTAGCTTAGTGGTTAGCGCTGCTGCCTCACAGCACCAGCAACCCTCAGGCGACTGTCTGTGTGGAGTTTGCACATTCTCCCCGTGTCTGCGTGGGTTGCCTCCGGGTGCTCTGGTTTCCTCCCACAGTCCAAACTTGTGCAGGTCAGGGGGATTGGCCATGAGAAGTGCAGGGTTACAGTAATAGGGTAGGGGTGGTCTAGATGGGATGCTCTTTGGAGGGTCAGTGTGACTTGATGGGCCAAATGGTTTGCTTCTGTAAGGATTATATTCAATGATTCTAATAAGGCAAACATTTTTCACTATCACAAGATGTCACACAAAACCAGAGAGAGCAGAGAATTTAACTCTAGGCAGGAGCATTGAGAGGGCCTGGTTTTCCAGACAAAACCCATTCTCAATCTTGGTATGGAGGTATCAAACAGAGCATGAGGCATTTCTGTGAAGAAGATGATTTCCCACACAGCTGAATGTTGGACATACCTGAACTCTGCAATAAAAGGTCTAAAGTTCATTTTTGTTCTTGCAGTCAGGAGAGACGCCAACCACACCGAAATACTCCAAGGACTGTAAGGAAAGCTTCTTCCCATCTGCACCGAACGCTGTCAGTACACCGGCTCCCGTTTCGACTACATCTAGTACGGTGGTGCCTGAGAACCCCAGGCCAAGTGACTCTCAATCTAAAGTTAGGCTCAGCAACACTGCCCAGGAGGACCAGCGAGGTGCTGACGTCGCACCAATGTTGACACCAAGGGATGTCGAGCCCCAAACTCCCGGTCCAACAGACACTCTATCATATCTCGCTCAAGGTAAACTGCTTAAACAACAGCTTTCATTTATAACCCCCACTTTTCACGTAGAGAAACATTCTGAGGTGGTCCACAGAGGCCTGAGAGGAAACGGATTCCCAGCCAAAGGAAGATAAACCGAAGGAAGGTAAGTTTTGAAAACTTGATCAAGGTGAGGAGAGGAGGCTTAAGAAACATCTTCCAAGATCTGGAAGATTATTGGAACTACAGGTGCAGAGAAAGTTCCAGAAAAAGCTAAAGAGAAAGGGACAGTGAATTTTGGAGGAGCGAGGGTGGGGGAGGGCTTTGAGTGAAAGCTGAAGTATTTTAAACTGAGGGTCCTCTGGGATTGTGAAGGGCAGGTGCAATGGGCAAGTCGGAATAGTTGACACAGTAAAGACAATGGCACACTTTCACCCTGGTAAACTAATGCCTTCCTATTCAATGCAGGAAGAGGGGGGCGGGGGGAGGGGGTTATAACTTAGGTTTTTTTTCCCTCCTCTTTTCTCCCCCACCTTGACAGCAGTGACTCATTGGGGCTTTTGATTTTGATGTTGCCAGAGCCTCAGAGTGAACGGTTCCTGGGAGACTCTAACAATGAGTGGCAGAAATCCATTGGCCATATGGAAACTGGGACGTTAAAGCACCAGGGAAAGTGCTGAGGCTCATTGCATGCTTTACTTAATCTCTCCCTCAATATCCTCCAACCAGCCCTCAGTCCTCACTGCAGTCTCGGCTTTGGTTCAGATGTTTGTTTCCTTTGTCTGAAACCAATCTCTCTCTTCAGCTTCTCACTTTCAAATCAGATCATTCAATTTTGGACCATGAAGCTTAATATTTCATAATTTCCCTTTGTAATTTTGAAAACTTCATTGTAATGCAGTTTCCTTTCCACAGATGACAATCAAGTTCTGTATCTTTCCTTTGTAGTTTAAATTACTGACACCCAGTCCATGTTGTCACAGTTTAGTGTAAAATGTGAAAAAGGCAGGGTGCGGAGGACAGAAGGGTTTCCTGTTCTCTCCTCTCTATCTCACACCATCCATTGGTTTGTAGGTGCTCACAATAATTGTAACCTCCAATATACAAGAGGTCAATTCACTCAGCACAGACCAAGGATTGGACTGCAGCTTGAAGTGAACTTGGGCATCTGTCTGGTGTTTTGGCTTTCATTAACAGGGGCATGAGTTTAAGAGTCGTGAGATCTTGTTGCAGCTCTATAAAACTTTGGTTAGACCGCACTTGGAATACTGCGTCCAGTTCTGGTCGCCCTATTATAGGAAAGATGTGGATGCTTTGGAGAGGGTTCAGAGGAGGTTTACCAGGATGCTGCCTGGACCGGAGGGCTTATCTTATGAAGGGAGGTTGACTGAGCTTGGACTTTTCTCACTGGAGGAAAGGAGGAGGAGAGGGGACCTAATTGAGGTATACAAGATAATGAGAGGCATAGATAGAGTCGATAGCCAGATACTATTTCCCAGGGCAGAAATGGCTAACACGAGGGGTCATAGTTTTAAGCTAGTTGGAGGAAAGTAAGGTCATTGGGGATATTTAAGAGACTGCTGGACATGCATATGGTCACAGAAATTTGAGGGTGCATACATGAGGATCTATGGTCGGCACAACACCGTGGGCTGAAGGGTCTGTTCTGTGCTGTGCTGTTCTATGCTGTGCTGTTTTATGTTCTATGTTCTATCAGGGCAGATACTGTTGTTTTTAACAAGGGAGAGGAAATTTCCCGATGTCTTTATCCCATTGTTTGTTATCGCATACCATTTTTCCTCAGTACCTGCCAATATTATAGCCAGCATTGTATGAGATCAGTACACCAGGATGGACTGCCAAGCCTGACGTGTAGGAGCAAGCTTTGGCCCCAGTTCTGCCCCTGTCTCTGTGGCACAGCCATGATCGAGTGCGTGTATGTTTCATGTGGAGTGATCAGTTCAATGCTTGTGTCCCCACTGTTTTCATGGCAGTGTGTTGCTACAGCAGCCATTCTGTTTTGGGACTGTATAGTGCGGTGGTTAAGCAGGGGCTGAGTTTATTGTAACTGGCAGTGAGAAATGCTTCAGTTTAACTTTGTGTTCCTGTAAGGACTGGAAAATATTTCTCCACATGACTTCCAACTTGGCATCAAATAGATGTTTTAAAAAAAAAATGTTTTGATGAACCGTTTCATTCCTTTAAGAAATATTGTTGCAGAAAAAAATCTTTGTTTTTTAAATGAGTATTAATTTGGGTAGGAGAGGGGAAAAAGATTTGAACAATGAATCAGTGAGGGAAGTCAGGCTGGGTCAGTTCCAAAGTGAACAGGATTTTATATAATCCTTGGGTCTGTTCTAAATGTGGAGTCTTGGAATGTTCCAGAACAAAATCCACTTGGCCCTTCAAGTCAACATCAGTGTTCTGCTCCACATGACCGTGATCTGACTCTCCTATTTGCTCCTTCATTGTTCCTTTATTAAACAGCTATTTGATAGAATGTAGAACAGTGCAGCACAGCACAGTACAGGTGCCCTGTCTGAGAACTGTTACCAGTCCCTGCTATGGCCTCACCACCATGTTGTTGCCCTCATTTCATGATGCGGTTAAAGGTCACAGGACCTGCCTATGAGGTTCAGTGCAGCAATGAACAATATCCATTTATGAGGAAATGTTTCATTGTTCAAGTACTTCACACGTCTATGGAGTTTTTCGGGGAGTAAAGAGCAATGCCAAGAAATGATACCTCAAACTTAAATAAGGTGGGAGACAGGGTGTAGTTTTAATATCACAGAGGTTGAATAGGCTGGGGCTGTTTTCCCTGGAGCATCGGAGGCTGAGAGGTGATCTTATAGAGGTTTATAAAATCATGAGGAGCATGGATAGCATAAATAGACAAAGTCTTTTCCCTGGGGTGGGGAAGTCCAGAACTAGAGGGCATAGGTTTAGGGTGAGAGGGGAAAGATATGAAAGGGACCCAAGCGGCAACTTTTTCACACAGAGAGTGGTGAATGTGTGGAATGGGCTGCCAGAGGAAGTGGTGGAGACTGGTACAATTGCAACTTTTAAAAGGCATCTGAGTGGGTATATGAATAGGAAGAGTTTGGAGGGATAAGGACCAGCTGCTGGCAGGTGGGACTAGATTGGGTTGGATGTCTGGTTGGCATGGATGGGTTGGACTGACGGGTCTGTTTCCATGGGGTAAAAACAATGACTGCAGATGCTGGAAACCAGATTCTGGATCAGACTAGATTGGGTTGGATGTCTGGTTGGCATGGATGGGTTGGACTGAGGGGTCTGTTTCCATGCTGTACATCTCTGTGACCGTATGACTCTATAAGAGACCCTTTAGCCCGTCAAACCTGAGCTATCAAAAATACATTAAAACCTCCACTATCCAACTTCCCTTGCGCTAGGCCAGTAGCCTTGTATGAACACTTGATGTGTCATAAAATTCAAGTACTTTCTAAAGGTTGAGGTTTTCAACCTCAACTCCCCTCGCAGGCAGTGCATTTCAGACCCATATAGAGGCACTAATGTCTACATTACAAAATTCTGTTAGACACCTTCAGTCCAATGCACTGACCACCTAAATGGGCAAATCTTTTTGCATATAACCATCTTTGAATGCAGCATATCCAATAATGCTTCACAGTCAGTGAAGTAGTGTTGAAGTGGAATCACCATTGTACTTTAGCAAGTGCAGCAATTAATCTGTGTACAGCAAGCTGTCACAAACAGCATGGACACTAGGGATAGCTCCTCTGCTCTTTTTGAGATCTGTGAAGACAGAAGGGGCCTCAGTTAAACATTTAATTCGAAAGACAGCACCTCCAACAGTGCAGCACTCCCTCAGCGTTGCACTGGTGTGTCAGCTTTGATATTAGAGGTTCAGTTTCTGGAGTGGGACTGGAACCTGCCACCGGCTGCTTCATAGATGTGAGTGCTGTCCGCTGAGGTGTATCCGACACACCAGAGACATCTCTGAAAATACAAGACTCTGTCAGATGAGTTCTTCTTCTCTCTGGGATCTGCAGTGCTTGGTCTTGCTCATTCTCCCTCGACACCGCAATCTAACTATTCCCCATCCCTATCGTCAATTAGTTTTTGAAACAAAGTTAGTGTTGTGTACGTAAATGTAGGGAAGAATGACATACAAGCAACCATGATAAATTGTTAGGTTTATACATGGTGTTGATGTTGCTCAGGGCATCGGGAGAATGTTGAAATAGTGCAATGGGACCGTGAACATCCATCTAAATCAGTGGAACAGACAGGGCAAGATCTTTATTTAGCACGACAAATATAACACCTCAGACAGTGAAGTGCTTCCTCAGTGTAACACTCCTGGCTCTGCCTAGGATAAAGATCCAAATCCTGAACTGGAAATTGAAACCACAGCCTTCTAACTCAGGAATGATAGTGATTAACTAAACCAAGCTGATGAGCTGAACTTGTCTTTACGATGACAGCACACGTGTCAGATTGTGGCTCCTCAAAGTGACACATCCCCATTTGTAAGCATTGGGCCAGAGTAATCTGGCCTCTGTGTAGCAAACCTCTTGCATTCAGCACCACTGCCAGTGCACAGAGGGGGCATTAATCCCTCCATTCAACCTGGCTGCCAGTGCACAGAGGGGGCATTAATCCCTCCAATCAGTCTCACCGCCAGTGCACAGAGGGGGCATTAATCCCTCCATTCAGTCCCACTGCTAGTGCACAGAGGGGACATTAATCCCTCCATTCAGCCTCACCGCCAGTGCACAGAGGGGGCATTAATCTCTCTGTTCAGTCTCACTGCCAGTCCACAGAGGAGACATTAATCCCTCCATTCAGTCTGGCTGCCAGTGCACAGAGGGGGTATTAATCCCTCCATTCTGTGTGGCTGCCAGTGCACAGAGAGGGCATTAATCTCTCTGTTCAGCCTCCCCACCAGTGCACAGAGGAGGCATTAATCCTTCTGTTCAGCCTCAGCGCCAGTGCACAGAGGGGGCATTAATCCCTCCACTCAGCCTGGCTTCCAGTGCACAGAGGGGGCATTAATCCTTCCATTCAGTGGCGCTGCCAGTGCACAAAGGGGGCATTAATCCTTCCATTCAGCGGTGCCGCCAGTGCACAGAGGGGACATTAATCTCTCCATTCAGCCTGGCTGCCAGCGCACAGAGGGGACATTAATCCTTCTGTTCAGCCTCACTGCCAGTGCACAGAGGGGACATTAATCCTTCTGTTCAGCCTCACAGCCAGTGCACAGAGGGGACATTAATCCTTCTGTTCAGCCTCACAGCCAGTGCACAGAGGGGACATTAATCATTCTGTTCAGCCTCACAGCCAGTGCACAGAGGGGACATTAATCCTTCTGTTCAGCCTCACAGCCAGTGCACAGAGGGGACATTAATCCTTCTGTTCTTCATCACTGCCAGTGCACAGAGGGGGCATTAATCCTTCTGTTCTTCATCACCGCCAGTGCACAGAGGGGGCATTAATCCCTCCATTCAGCCTCATCACCAATACGCAGAGGGAACATTAATCCCTCCGTTCAGCCTGGCCACCAGTGCACAGAGGGGACATTAATCCTTCTGTTCAGCCTCACAGCCAGTGCACAGAGGGGACATTAATCCTTCTGTTCAGCCTCACAGCCAGTGCGCAGAGGGGACATTAATCCTTCTGATCTTCCTCACCGCCAGTGCACAGAGGGGGCATTAATCCTTCTGTTCAGTCTCCACACCAGTGCACAGAGGGGGCATTAATCCTTCTGTTCAGTCTCCACACCAGTGCACAGAGGGGACATTAATCCTTCTGTTCAGCCTCACAGCCAGTGCACAGAGGGGGAATTAATCCTTCTGTTCAGCCTCTCAGCCAGTGCACAGAGGGGGCATTAATCCCTCCATTCAGCCTCACAGCCAGTGCACAAAGGGGATATTAATCCTTCTGATCTTCCTCACAGCCAGTGCACAGAGGGGACATTAATCCTTCTGTTCAGCCTCACAGCCAGTGCACAGAGGGGATATTAATCCTTCTGATCTTCCTCACCGCCAGTTCACAGAGGGGATATTAGTCCTTCTATTCAGCCTCAGTGATCATCCTGTATTTCCATGCATTTTATGGACAGTCTAATGACCTGGTTCCTGTGATACACGGGGCATTGATCTACACTTCCCTGATGTTTAGGCAGTCAATGCAACACCCAACTAGCTGCTGGCCACTGGATAGGAAAGCAAGGACATTCTGATTACTTGCTTCAGCTGCTGTACAGTGGGGCTGTGCTGGTCAGCATGCAGTGAACCACTCACCTCAGTACATTGGAGTGACTTGGACCGGAGAATGTTTTACCTAAAACATCTGAAAGGCTGTCATTGCAGAATTGATGTCAGCTTCTGAGTGAGTAGACTGTGGGTTCAAGTTACACTCCAGATTTGAACATGTAATTGAGGCTGGCACTCCCAGTGCGATACTGAGGCTCTTGCAGTGTTGTCTGAGATGATGAGATGTGATCTTCAATAATACAAAAACCAAAGCCCCTCCTGCTGTCAGATGGTGTAAAAGATTGCGTTGCACAAGGGCCAAGTAAAACAGGAGAGTTTTCCCTTGTATCTTGGCCAGTAATGTTTCCACAACTGACATCACAAAATCAGATTCTGATAAGAGATCAGCAACCTGAAATGAGAGTCCCTCTCTCCACAGATGCTGCCTGATCTGCTGAGTATTTCCAGCTTTTTCTATTTGTGGTGATCTGGTCATCATTATATTGTTGTTTGTGAAACCGTGCTAATGCAATTCAGAGTACAAGAATACACTGCATTTCGAAATGTCCCATCAATACTCCTTGGTTATTGTCATAGCCCACTGTTAAAAGGAAGTGACATTTTCATCTCAGCACATGCTTCCTGTTAAAATTCATATTTTTCTGAACCTTGATCCCAGAGCAATTATCTTGAACAAACAAATCTAACATATTTGATCTTTTCAAACCTGGGGCTGACCTGTGGGAAAGATTTGGAGCTCTTTAACTCTAGCCCGAAGGTGCAGTGAGGAGCTGGGCCAAGGGTCACGCAGAAATATATTGGCCCATTATTTGTGTGATATAGATGGTAAATTGGTGCATTTAACCCCAAACCCACTGATAGCTCCCGATGAGTGAGTGGAAAAGATAGAAAAATGATGAACTGGAATCAGATGGATCTGTTCTGTGCACCGTACGTTTCAGATGATGATTCTGAGGAGCCTCTCGAAGGGCTGAGTTATCGGCATCAGGAGACCCATCTGTGTCATCAGATGAAGATGGCGACCGTCGCTTCATCCCATGATTCAACCCATTGGCAAGAAGAGGGTACGTACACTCAGCGAGACGAGGGCTCACATCCTGCACACTGCTCCGGCCATGGTGAGTACCTCCAGCAGCAGATTATTAATGTGAATAACTGACACCCTAACTTTGGGTCTGTGCGCTGGGCCCATAGCCAAGCAGCTTCAGCAGCACAATCCAACCTCAATCCTGCAAAGGTATTGGGAGCTGCCAGACTGTGTCCCAAATTGGGAGGAAATGTGGTAAGTTATCTGGGATAAATATTCTGTATTAACTGCTTACTTGCAGCGTAACAAAAAATGTTGCTGTGGGGATTTACTCTCTCAATCTGACTGAGGTTCAATCTATTATCCTTCCACTGTTATACAGCACAGACCTATGAGATAGGATCTTATACAGTCATTAGTTTAGGTAGGAATTGTGAAACAATGAGTGAAGTAGCTGTTGCAGTATTTTCAGGTTCTTTGTAATTGACTTTTTGTTCTGTGTGTAATCACAGCAATGATACTATCTATTAGTCTATTAAGCAAGTGTAGGAACTGATGACTGCGTGTTGGACAGCACAGGAGCTATGGTAGTACAGTGATTCATATCCAGCGTCTCAGCATCACAGGCAGTAATGAGTTGTGCCAAAGCAAAGTGACACCTCCTTCCCTCCCCTGTATTCCCTTTGCCAGCTTCAACAGCTCATCGTTGGCCTTGCTAATTACGAAAGGATTTGGAGTGAGCAGAGTATTGTAACGTGATGACCTCACCTAACTGGATTCTATTTCTCAAGTTTTCTTTTTCTCCTTGTCCTGGACATTGTAGTTCAGTAGCTTAAGAATTTGAAATAGCTGGATCTGTTGATTTTGCATTTTCAGTGCGGCACTGTTCAGCTTGTTACAGCAGAGCATTGTGTGATGCAATGTGTGCCTCAATCTTTCCCAGTCCTCCATTCTCTTCATGGCAGAACTGATCCCTGTATTCTGGAGCCTGGATCAGACAACTTCCCACCTTCAGTCAATGGGGCTTTGTGCCCCTTGGTGACCCATGTGACAATGGATGTCTGATCTAACCAATCTCCTGAACAACCTGCAAAGTTGGCATGATGTCTCCACAGCTGGCAATTGTGGACAATCCAGCAGAGTTAGATATCAGATTTAATAGTCGAGAGTGTGTTGCTGGAAAAGCACAGCAGGTCAGGCAGCATCCGAGGAGCGGGAGAGTCGACGTTTCGGGCCAGAGCCCCTCCTGCTCCTCGGATGCTGCCTGACCTGCTGTGCTTTCCCAGCAGCACACTCTCAACCCTGATCTCCAGCATCTGCAGTCCTTACTTTCTCCTATCAGGTTTCATAGGCCTTTTGAAGTTAAAGTTTTCCTTCACCCAACCAAGTTAGTTCGAGAAGGTCCACTAAGGGCGGCACGGTGGCACAGTGGTTAGCACTGCTGCCTCACAGCGCCAGAGACCCAGGTTCAATTCCCGACTCAGGCGACTGACTATGTGGAGTTTGCACATTCTCCCCGTGTCTGCGTGGGTTTCCTCCGGGTGCTCTGGTTTCCTCCCACAGTCCAAAGATGTGCAGGTTAGGTGAATTGGCCATGCTAAATTGCCCGTAGTGTTAGGTAGGGGAGTAAATGTAGAGGAATGGGTGGGTTGCGCTTCGGCGGGGCGGTGTGGACTTGTTGGGCCGAAGGGCCTGTTTCCACACTGTAAGTAATCTAATCTAATGGCAGACAGTTGAGTCTCCATGGCCAACAGTTCTTTAAAATAAGATGACACATTAATTATAGATCTTTTCAAAAATAATTCATTTAAATTTGCTGTGTGAAAACAGTATTTAAAATTGTATGAGCTGTTTATTCGAAAATATTCTTCCCAGTTACATTTGACCAGTTACTATTGAAAGGTAGTGTTGATTTTATATACTTTGTTTCTGAGTGATAGAAGGTTTAATAAATAAGGGATGATGTGTATATATAGAAGGGAAAGGGGATATACTTCTTCCACACTTGCTCAAAACACTCTGTCTCACTATCAGCTGTCCTCGATTCAAGGATGACATCTAGTCAGTTGTGAGAGTTTGTCCTGTGGGTCTTCCTGTAATGATCTGCTGATCTCTGGGTACATGAGGCAGATGTCTCATGGTGGGGAGAGACCTGGAGTACAGGATTTACTCCTTATCCTGCTACTGCTCTGTCTCATTCAAACATTGTGACTCAAAGCGTGGTGTAGTTTGTCCAGTTGTCATAGACCAGTTACCACCCTTCTGAAGAATTAATCAAAAGCACCACTCAGTCATTATTGTTCATGTTGCTGCATTGTCAGGGAGGCCTCTGGCCACCTGGATACAGTTGGTTTTGCAGTAGTTTTACTTGAGTGCTTGTAGAAAATGTCTGTCATGGTGACGCGGTGCCTCACAACACCAGGAACCCAGGATTGAGCCCATCCTCAGGCTGACTGTCTGCATAGAGTTTGCACATTCTCCCCACATCTGCACGGGTTTCTGTTGGGTGCTCAGGTTTCCACCCACAGTCCAAAGATGTACAGGTTAGGTGGGTTGGAGAAAGTGAGGACTGCAGATGCTGGAGATCAGAGCTGAAAAATGTGTTGCTGGAAAAGCGCAGCAGGTCAGGCAGCATCCAAGGAGCAGGAGAATTGACGTTTCGGGCATATAAGCCCTTCTTCAGGAAAGGTGGGTTGGCCAGGTTAGATTGCCCAGTGTCTAGGGATATGCAGGCTGGATAGGTTAGTCATGGGAAATGCAGGGTTACAAGGATGGGGTGGGTCTGGATGAATTGACTTTCAGAGAGTAAGTGTGGAGCTGATGGGCCAGTTGGCCTGTTTCCGCGCTGAAAAGATTCTGTAATAAAGGATATAGTGGAAGAGCATTTAGAAATACATAATATGATCAAGCAGAGTCAGCATGGCTTCATGAAGGGGAAACCATACCTGACAAAATCAGAAAATTCCTTGAGGTGGATATGGTACATTGGATTTTCAGATGGCGTTTGATAAGGTGCCCCACATTAGGTTACTTAATAAGATAAGATGAGAGCAGTATATTAGTGTGGACCGAGGACTGGCTAACTAATACAAGGCTGAATGTTAGGATGGGGGGCGCATTTTCAGTACAGCAAACTGTAATTATTGGAGTGACGTTTGGATCCGTGCTGGAGCTGCGATTGGTTACAATACTTATTACTGACTGTGATGGGGAAAGTGAATATACTATTGCCAGTGTTCAATCTTTTTGTCCATTTCCATTGATGCTTTTAAACATTAATTGTTAAAGTGCCACTCACACTTGTCAGCGTACTTTGTCAAGTTACCTAAAACATTCAAAATAACATTAGTGCTGCTGAAGTATGAATTGTAACTTTCTGTTTGAGTGCCCCATGTGGCCTAAGTAATTAAAGCCGCGAACTGCAAAAGCAAATACCATTCCAATAAGCGTGACATCATAAACATAATTCCTAGCCGTTTACTTAGGCTGGTGTATCCAGTTCCAATAATATTTACTTGATCTAGTGTTTCCCTGTTACTGTCAGTTTCCCGAAGCTATGGGTCATCAGTTGACTCAGTATCCAGTGGTAGTGACTGAAACAGACCTTTATAAAATATGCTTTCATTCTAACATGGAAAAATTCAAACATGAAATTGAAAATTCTCAATGTTCAGGCTGAACTGAAATAACTCCTACATATCAGATAATATGCGATTTTAAAAAGTCACATTTCTTTAGTGGGACAAGCAGAGCTACAAAAATGAAATCAATTGGACTGACATTGAAATGCAAGATAAGCCAGATTTCTGAACTTCACTTCAACAAGATAGGAAAGGAGTTGGGAGTAGACTTGATAAATGTCGAGATAAAGACAGTCATAAGACGTGGTCTAAACCTGGATGATGGACAGCTTCAACAAAGTAAATCCACAAAGGCAGTACAGACTGCGGGCATGGTCTGCCATTCCCTGTGATATCCAGGCGGGTGCTGAGTCCCGTTCCCTGTGATATCCGGGCGGGTGCTGAATCCCATTCCCTGTGATATCCGGGCGGGTGCTGTGCACCGTTCCCTGTGATATCCGGGCGGGTGCTGAATCCCATTCCCTGTGATATCCGGGCGGGCATGGTCTGCCGTTCCCTGTGATATCCGGGCGGGCATGGTCTGCCGTTCCCTGTGATATCCGGGCAGGTGCTGAATCCCATTCCCTGTGATATCCAGGCGGGTGCTGTGTCCCGTTCCCTGTGATATCCGGGCGGGTGCTGTGTCCCATTCCCTGTGATATCCGGGCGGGTGCTGAATCCCATTCCCTGTGATATCCGGGCGGGCATGGTCTGCAGCTCCCTGTGATATCCGGGCGGGTGCTGAATCCCATTCCCTGTGATATCCGGCCGGGTGTTGTGTCCCATTCCCTGTGATATCCGGGTGGGTGCTGAATCCCATTCCCTGTGATATCCGGGCGGGTGCTGTGTCCCATTCCCTGTGGTATCCGGGTGGGTGCTGAAACCCATTCCCTGTGATATCCGGGCGGGTGCTGAATCCCATTCCCTGTGATATCCGGGTGGGTGCTGAAACCCATTCCCTGTGATATCCGGGCGGGTGCTGTGTCCCATTCCCTGTGATATCCGGGTGGGTGCTGAAACCCATTCCCTGTGATATCCGGGAGGGTGCTGAGTCCCATTCCCTGTGATATCCGGGCGGGTGCTGAGTCCCATTCCCTGTGATATCCGGGCGGGTGCTGTGTCCCGTTCCCTGTGATATCCGGGCGGGTGCAGTGTCCCGTTCCCTGTGATATCCGGGCGGGTGCTGTGTCCCATTCCCTGTGATATCCGGGTGGGTGCTGAAACCCATTCCCTGTGATATCCGGGCGGGTGCTGAATCCCATTCCCTGTGATATCCGGGTGGGTGCTGTGACCCGTTCCCTGTGATATCTGGGCGGGTGCTGTGTCCCGTTCCCTGTGATATCCGGGCAGGTGCTGAGTCCCGTTCCCTGTGATATCCGGGCGGGTGCTGAATCCCGTTCCCTGTGATATCCGGGCGGTTGCTGAGTCCCATTCCCTGTGAAATCCGGGCGGGGTCTGAATCCCATTCCCTGTGATATCCGGGCGGGTGCTGAGTCCCATTCCCTGTGATATCCGGGCGGGAGCTGAATCCCATTCCCTGTGATATCCGGGCGGGTGCTGTGTCCCGTTCCCTGTGATATCCGGGCGGGTGCTGAATCCCGTTCCCTGTGGTATCTGGGCGGGTTCTGAATCCCATTCCCTGTGATATCCGGGCGGGTGCTGAGTCCCATTCCCTGTGATATCCGGGCAGGAGCTGAATCCCATTCCCTGTGATATCCGGGTGGGTGCTGAGTCCCGTTCCCTGTGATATCCGGGCGGGTGCTGAATCCCATTCCCTGTGATATCCGGGCGGGTGCTGAATCCCGTTCCCTGTGGTATCTGGGCGGGTGCTGTGTGCCGTTCCCTGTGATATCCGGGCGGGTGCTGAGTCCCGTTCCCTGTGATATCCGGTTGGGTGCTGTGTGCTGTTCCCTGTGATATCCGGGCGGGTGCTGTGTGCCGTTCCCTGTGATATCCGGGCGGGTGCTGAGTCCCATTCCCTGTGATATCCGGGTGGGTGCTGAGTCCCATTCCCTGTGATATCCGGGCGGGTGCTGAGTCCCGTTCCCTGTGATATCCGGGCGGGTGCTGAGTCCCGTTCCCTGTGATATCCGGGCGGGTGCTGAATCCCCTTCCCTGTGATATTCGGGCGGGTGCTGAATCCCATTCCCTGTGATATCCAGGCGGGTGCTGAGTCCCGTTCCCTGTGATATCCGGTTGGGTGCTGTGTGCCGTTCCCTGTGATATCCGGGCGGGTGCTCTGTGCCATTCCCTGTGATATCCGGGCGGGTGCTGAATCCCGTTCCCTGTGATATCCGAGCGGGTGCTGTGTCCCGTTCCCTGTGATATCCGGGCGGGTGCTGAATCCCGTTCCCTGTGATATCCGGGCGGGTGCTGAATCCCGTTCCCTGTGATATCCGGGTGGGTGCTGAATCCCGTTCCCTGTGATATCCGGGCGGGTGCTGTGTCCCGTTCCCTGTGATATCCGGGCGGGTGCTGTGTCCCGTTCCCTGTGATATCCGGGCGGGTGCTGAGTCCCTTCCCTGTGATATCTGGGCGGGTGCTTAGTCCCGTTCCCTGTGATATCCGGGTGGGTGCTGTGTCCCGTTCCCTGTGATATCCGGATGGGTGCTGTGTCCCGTTCCCTGTGATATCCGGGCGGGTGCTGAGTCCCTTCCCTGTGATATCCGGGCGGGTGCTTAGTCCCGTTCCCTGTGATATCCGGGCGGGTGCTGAATCCCATTCCATGTGATATCCGGGCGGGTGCTGTGTCCCGTTCCCTGTGATAGTCACACAGACACATTCTGTGGGTCCCGTGATAATACAGGAGCCTATATACTTTGTGGTTATACACATGAACATGGATTGACATTCCCTACAACCTGTACGGATAACTTGTATTATCTCTGATGTGATCTTCCACTGCTAATCCCGACACTGTACATTCGTTAGTAACACCTTTTAACGTACTCAGGGACAGGATTGTCAGTAACAGACACGGAAACTCGTGTTGCTTATTAATGTTGGTTGCCTGTATTGGGCTCTTATTTTGAGTTGTGAGCGATGGTGGCTCGGCCAGCCATAATTGCCCAGAATGCTGTTGGTCTGGAGTCCCATGTCGGCCAGTCCAGGTGCCGACGGCAGATTTACTTCTCTAAGGGCCATCAGTGATTTTTAGTTTTAGTCTTCTTTTTCTGATCACTTCTTTGGAGATGTTATTACACACCTCTGGAGCAGGTGGAGTTTGAACCGGGTCTCCCAGTTTAGGAGTAGGGATTCTACCACCACACCACAAGTGCCCTTGGTCATCAGTGAGCCAGATCGGTTTTGACCAGAATCAACTGATCAGCATGACATATTTATTGAGTTTAGGTTTCTCCATCTGCCAAAATGGGAAATGAACATTGACTTGGGGGCTCTGGATTTCTAGCCCAGTGATATTGCCCCTACATTACCCACCCCTTGCTGTTATCCAGGGCTACTATTCTCTATAATGTTCTTGTTAGGTCACAATTCTCCATTTCACTCCCTAATAACAATTGAGGGTCAACTTACAGCAGGTGAACTGCAGCGGTTCAAGAAGGCAGCTCACCAACACTTTCTAAAGAGCAGTTAGGGACAGGGAATACATACTGGACCAGCCAATGACGTCCATGTCCCACAAGTGAATAAAAGAAAATCTATGCAGGCACATGATTCTGTATACTATCCACAGATTCACTAATTTTCATAATGTGCCCTGAGTTGCTATCTAGTATAGTCTGAACATTTCAATGGAAGTAAAATTAGTTTCAATTAAATGACAAAGACTGTTGGGATATAAATCAGTCGTTAGACATGATAGGAGTGAAGGTGAAAAAATAGAAAGGATGTTGCTAAACATTAAAGATCTGTGTGGACATTTGAACTGATTTTTAAACTGCTGTGTAATTTATTTTGGTTCATAGAATGCAGCGTTGATCAGTTTGGGCTGGGATTTGAACCTGGTTTATTTTGTCGATTGCTGTAATGTGTGAAGGCTGTAATTCCTGCGACTGAATTGATTGTGTTGCTTCTCTGCAGCTTCCAGTTCTATTAGTGAACCCTCCACCACCTCAGTTTCCCAGAGTTGCAAAGCTGACAGCAGTCGAATCAAATCGCGAGTTCCTCCAAACATGCCAAAGCTTTTTATCCCATCATCTGTGGCAAAGTTTCCACCGGAGATAACCGTCACACCGCCGACCCCAACCCTCCTGTCACCAAAAGGTAGTGTGTCTGAGGAAACCAAGCAAAAACTGAAGGTAAGAAATGGTCTGTGGCTATTTCCTCATTCCTTGTGTAGTGAGCTATACCTGTTTTTTTTTATTCATGTGTGGCCATCGCTGCCTGACAATTTATTGATTGTCCCTAGCTGCCCATGAACTGGGAACATTTCAGAAGGTAGTTGAGAGTCAATCACATTGCTGTGGGGCTGCAGTCACATGTAGGCCTGACCAGGTAAGGATGGCAGATTCCCTTCCTTGGAGGACATCTGTGAACCAACAATCAGCAGTGATTTCGTGGTCATCAGTTGATTGTTAATCCAGGTTTTTTTTCCCTTTATAATTGAATTCAAATTCCACCATCTGCCATGATGGGATATGAAATCTTGTCCCCAGCTGAGTTTCTGGTTTAATGGTCTAATGATAATACCGCACTGTCTCCCTTTGTGTGCATGTGTGTGTTTGGGGAAACATTATCAGCTCCTCAAAAATCTCCTTACCAGCAACACTCCAGTATGTGTTTCAAATATGGTGCCCACTGTCTGGAAAGGTTAAAGGAAAATTTAATGTACAGTAGCGCCTCGACTTACGAACTCAATCCGTTCCGGGACCCGGTTCCCGAACCGAAAAGTTTGTGAACTGAATCAGTTTTTCCCATAGTTCGGATAGCGGAAGAATGCTTGGACACACATGGGATTTTTGCGTTTGTACCTTCGTTCGTACCTTGAATTTCGTACGTACGTTGAAGCAAAGTTTTACGTACAATCCTATTCGTAAACTGATTTGTTCGTGAACGGGGTCGTTCGTATGTCGCTACTGTATATGTTTAATACATGCATGGACTGCTCTTCCCCTTTAACAGTTCCCAGATTTGCAGTTCCCTTGCACCTACTGCTGTTAGAAGTTCTAGTGGAGCTGTTTGCTGGCGATCTTCATAACAAGGAAG
This sequence comes from Chiloscyllium plagiosum, assembly GCF_004010195.1. Classification (NCBI taxonomy): domain Eukaryota; kingdom Metazoa; phylum Chordata; class Chondrichthyes; order Orectolobiformes; family Hemiscylliidae; genus Chiloscyllium; species Chiloscyllium plagiosum. The sequence goes on from NC_057734.1 coordinate 48,891,482, forward strand.
CTTCAGGACAGAATAGACCAGGGAAAAGCTGTTTTCATTGGTGGAAGGATTGAGAATGAGAGAGTACAGAATTAAGGCAGTTGGTAAAAGTGACAACCAACTCTTGGTGACACAGAGAAACATAGCGAGTGGTTAGTGTCAGGAATGCAGTGCTCAAGATGTGATGAAATCAGATTTGATCAAAAGTTTGAAGAAGAATTGGATTATTATCTGAAAAGGTGGAATGTGCCAGGTTACGCTGAGGAAGCAGGGGAATAGACAAAGTTACTCATTCAGAGAGCTAGTACAGACATAGTGGGTCAAATCTTTTAATGAGAAATGTGAATTGAACATGTTACGTTCCACAGATTTCACTTTGCCAGTAACTACAAAATAAAATTTACATTTAAAATTTGAAGCTTGTAGAAGCATTTTAAAACTCAGTCATTTGGTTTGAGGCTGGGACACGACTGATATGCGCTCAGAAAACCAGAAGAGCTGCTTGAAGGACTGTCAGTGGGAGATGTCCGAAGCGAGATTCTACAGACATAGTGTCGACATTTCCCCACCAAACTAAAGGCTGGTACTGCGAAATCTACAGCCTCTGGGTATCCAGAAGCAGACTGGGTAAGAAAAATAGAGCTATCACCATCCCAAGAAAGAAGTATTTTAAGAAGCTTACGAGTCGTAGAGTCATAGAGATGTACAGCATGGAAATAGACCCTTGGGTGCAACCCGTCCATGCCGACCAGATATCCCAACCCAATCTAGTCCCACCTGTCAGCACCCAGCCCATATCCCTCCAAACCCTTCCTATTCCTATACCCATCCAGATGCCTTTGAAAACTCCCTCACCCCAGAGAAAAGACCTTGTCTATTTGCCCTATCCATGCCCCTCATAGTTTTATAAACCTTGATAAGGTCACCCCTCAGCCTCTGACGCTCCAGGGAAAACAGCCCCAGCCTATTTAACCTCTCTCTATAGCTCAAACCCTCCAACCCTGGCAATATCCTTTGAAGTAAAAAAGGAAATTAGGAACACAAAAGGGAAGGTACAAAAATATAACAGTCGGTTCTGCTATAACACGCGTTTCTTCAGCAGGCGACTGAGCAATTTAGGCCATTATTTTGTAGCATGCGAGCTTTGCTTACCTGCATTGGCTATGACATGGTTCCAGTCGCATTAGTTTAAATGATGCTGCTATTACTCAATTTTCTTATAATGCGGGATCACATGGGAACAGAACTACCTCATTACATCAGAATAGTTTGTTAAAACATAAAATCAAGGAAGATCCAAAGATGTTCTCTCAGAATGTTGAAAGCAAGAGGAGATGAAGGAAAGGATTGGACCTATCAGAGATGTACATGGTCACTGTCTGTAGAGAAACGCGCCGGGGGCAGGTTGGTTTAGAATGAGTATTTTGTTTCTGTCTTCACAAAGGAATGGGATGATGTAGAGGAGGAGTATGAACTAATAGGTAAATTAACATAATGAGAAAGGAAGTGTTGGTGCAGCTGACCCAGCTTGTAGGTGGATAAATCTGGACTGGGCCAGATAAATCGTATCCCAGTCTGTTAAAAGAAGCCAATGAAGAAACAGGGATTGTTTGGAAGATCATTTTTCAATCCTCAGTAGATCAAGGCGAGAAACCAGAGGATTGGAGATAGGTGAACTTTGTACCTTGGACAGATTACCAGAATTAAGACGATGATACTTAGAAAGGTGTAGATTAATCAGGGATAGTCAGCATGATTTGATAACAGAAGATTGTGATTTCCTAACTTAACTCATTCATTAGTTTATTTGAAGTTTGAGGAAGGAACAAGGAGGATTGATGAGGTTTGTGCAGTGGATGTTGTCTGTATGGATTTTTAGTCCGGTATTGACAAGGCCCCACATGGTAGACTGGTCGGAAACATAAAGGCCATGGGATACAGTGAATTGTAGTGAGCTGGGTCCAAAATGGGTTTAGTGACAGGAAACAATGGGTGATAGTGGAGGGGCGCTCACCTGAATGGAAACCAAAGGTGTTCCACCGGGCTCAACGTTTACGGCATATTTTAATGATTTAGAATTGAATGTAGGATCATGATTGGGAAATTTGTAAACGGTATTTGATAGTGAAGAGGAGGATGGCTGATGATTGCAGGATGATATCAATAGTTTGGTTGTCTGAATTTCATTTGTCACTTTTCAACCCAATCTGGAGAAGTGTGGGGTTATTTCTTTAGGGAGGACAAGCAAAGCAAGAGGAACACGCAATAACCAGGAGGGTATTGGAGGATGGGGAGGGGGATGGAGAAGTTGAGAGATCTTAGAGTGCATGTCCACGGGTCCCTGCTGGGACAGGTAGAGAAACTGTTCATTAAGGCATATGGGATGTTTCCCTTGGTTGGATCATAAGGATAAACAGTTCCTGTACTATAAGACACTGTAGCTGGGGTTTCCTGTGTGGTTCTGGTCACCACAATACAGGAATAAGGCGTTTGCTCCCTAGTGTGTACAGAGGAGATTTGTAAGAATGTTGCTCAGGCTTGAAACTTGCAACTATGATGAAACATTGGACTGGTGAGGGGTGTTCCCTTACTGAGGATGAGGGGTGACTGAATAGAGGTATGCAAAATATCAAGGGGTTTGGAAACTGTTAACAGGGGAGACCAGTTTACCCCAACAGAGAGGTCAGTGAGGAGGGATGCACATGTTTAAAGTGATTGGTAGAAGGATTAGAGGGAAGGGGCATGAGAATTGTTTTCATACAGTGGATGGTGGGTATCTGAAATTCACTGCCCAGTTCAGTGAGAAACCTGAACTCATTAGGGTGGAACCTGAATCTCTGGCTGGAGCCTGCAGGGCTACAAAACAGGTGCTGGACTGTGGGATGAAGATATGTGGCTTGTTCATTCAGCCATTGCAGACATAATGGCCAAATGGCCTGTTTCTGCACTCTATCTTGGGTGATTTCTATCTTAATCATATTGGGACAGTTAAGTGTTTGCTGTAGTTTAAATGTAATATGAACTTGTGAGGTCCAGTTGTTAATGGTCATTGAGACCCGCAGTAGTTATCACTAATTGGGGCTAAAATGGCATCTTTAAGCGTGTATTTATTGGGTTGTGAAGAGAAGTTTTGTTTGTGTGAAAGATGGTATTTACACAAAAGTCGTGTCTGGTACAGTGGGGTTTTGGCATGATTGATAGCTAACAGTTGACATTAGATGCATCCCATCTTTAAATATTTGCAATTAATGTAATCAATATTTTAAGATCTCTGTGGTTTATTTGTGGGCATCTGTTGGGTCAAGTATAATGTGTTCCTCACAGATTGCCCTCCTGTTAGTTAGTGGAGTCAGGCTTCTTGTAACTGCATAGAAATCCTTACCATTCTCTTTGCTTCATCAAAGGCGTGCCTTGCAGCCGCAGTGCTGGCCACTGAGACTCCGGTTTTGATATTCTAATTTTGTTTGCTCTGTCTTCGTAGTGGTAGCACTCTGAGCTAATGGCTGCATTTCCTGTTTGCTTTCAGACTGCCATCCTATCTGCACAGTCTGCTGCCAACGTGAAGAAAGAGACTCTCTGCCAGCCAGCCTTGGAAATCCTGGAGACGTCAAGCCAGGAGTCGTCACTGGAGAGTGACACCGATGATGAGGAAGACGATTACATGGACATCTGACACAATGTGAAGTCCCCCAAGTCACAGCAGTCGGCAGCCAACCACTGCACTCCTGCAAAGACACTTCGGGAAGACTGCTTTCTCTGAGACCATGGAAGTGCACAGTACTTTATACAGAGCAGCCCAGAATAAGGTGCAGTGATCCCTTACCAGCATTGGCCTTTGTAAATATTGGATGCATCCCAGCAGCCAAGGCAGACAAGCCGAGCTGCATCACTGGGCTCCTTGCTGATTTGTGCTGACCAGGGAGAGATGACTCTGACCTTGTTCAAACACAAGCTGATTGATTTTACAGGCGCAGGTTTCATTTTGGACATACCTCTCGCAAAGTTGTCGCCAGCTTCCTCGCAGTTCAGTGTCTGGGTGGGAGGGTTCGGTCAGTGAAGGCCCATTGCACTCACTGTGGAGATACCAGCATAATGCTGGAAACATGAACTCAAAGCAGCAAGTGCTGGGAATTGGTTCACTTCTGAGAGGAGGGTTTTTGAGGGAGAGAGTCTTTGAACACCAGGAAGACTCCAAGACCTGCTAGCTATTTCCAATCCTTTTCCTGGTCCTTCATTGTGTCTATATTTTCACTAATTGTTGTGAAGCCCTCCTTAGATAGAACTCCGGGTTATGATGAGCACAGAAAGGATTGGCACTTGCTTACCGTGAACCTTCAGGCTCTGTACAGTCGAGTTAGATTGCTTTAAGAAAAACAGCCAGTTATCCTGCTCTCCTGCAGAGTGGCTGATGTCAGGCATCGCATCAATCTGAATTGGTTTGTAACAGATCTCGCCCTTTCATGCTGAATCTTCACATTTTTTTTCCAGTCATTAGTTTCGTTGAGAAATGTTGGTTTCTGTAGCTGGAGGTTGGTTGTGAATGTAGAGAGGGGCACACATACAGCCTGTTGGTCAGTTGTGCTGTCAATTCCTGGTTTCTCTATCAAAGCAAAAAATTACCAGAACACAGAGCAGGATATTGGAACGTGCTCAGGATTGAGAAGGTTGGGATTTCTGAGATGATTATCAGATTTCATAGGAGATGTAGAAACCTCCCCTGGTTTAAAAACCTCTCGCCATTGGTCCATTCCCAGACATTGACTAGAAAGCTTCTCAGTTTAAGAGCAAAGTTTACACACTAACTTTGTGACCTAGTGTCTCCCTGCCACCAGCATTGAGAGCATCAGACAACCGTTCTGCATGAGCCCTTGCAGGTAGATGAACAGTAGGCTCATAATGATGTCTACATGTAACCAATCACAAGCTTGGTACAGTAATAGTGACCAGCAGTTATCAAGACTGATATGTAACTTTAGTATTCAGGACTGGTAACATTCCTGTGTCAATCAGGAAATTATTACCTGCTAATGATTAATGTGTGCAGCAGTGACAGTAATAATGCCCATTAACATGGAACTGCCCTACCTTCACTCCAGTCTAACACTCACTCCGAGCTAACTCTCGTGTTAGTTTGACTTCCTCCTGCACTCCACAGCAGACTGATACTTAATGTTCTGGGCATGTGAGAGGGCATTAGTCCATCTGGGACCTTGGGGAAGCAGTAGGGCCCACAGCTTATCTCTTCAACCACCTGAGATTTGAGGCTTGAAGGCTGAATGAGAATGATTGTAGAAGGGGACGAGATTGAATTCAAATCAGGCATGGGAAGATTAGTGAGAGTGGAAAGGAAAATTCGGCAATAAAACGTGTAAAAAATGAATATTTTCAAAGCTCTTTAAGAAATTGCTACGCACAGAATCAAGACTCTGTCCCCTTTCTGGACTGCAAAAGTGAATTGGCATTATCACCTTCTCAAAAACATACTGACCCTGTTAATGAAGAGCCTTTTTTTATATTTGTACATGAACCTAACCATAATGTGCATGCCTAGCCAGTTTATAATAATGTGCGACTTACCGGCAAGATCTACTTAGCATGAAGCTAAACGACTGAATGACATTAAATCAACAACGAATTCTGGAGATTCACAACTCGCATCATGTTTCTCGAGACCCTCAACATTGGTCAATTTAATAAAAATATACGTGTTAACACAGTTGCCTTTCCTGAAAAGGCATGCCCCACAGTTTAATCTATGTTTGTATTTCTGAAGAGAGCTGGAGCTGTGTTGTGTCTAATGAGAACAGTTACTTTGAACATACCCCTGGATCGTTGTAAGTGACACGTGGGGTTATAGTATGGGTTTAAGAGCACAGCGCTGAACATATTTTCCCCTTAGTCCTGAACATGCTCAGTGACAGTGTGTCCAACCTCTCACATTGAGCAGCAGCCATTAGTTATCAAGCGATGAGAGCTTGATTCAAAGTTGTTTATTATTTGTGCATCAGGATCTGAGAGTCTTGTAGAGTCAAAAGAATTCTGCCAAACGTGCTACCCCAGAATCTATTGTCTCACCCGTTTATAATGATTAAACTGACTTTGACATCAAAGCCATTTCATTTTCCCATCCTTTTCTATTGTGAATCAACTACAGCATTTGTGGTATGAATGTCTTCCTAAATTTCCGCTCAGTGATCCTGCTCCCACCCAGACCCCGTGGAGGATGGAAAGGATTGGTTGGCAGCTCTAATAATCAGAATCCAGGCAGTGTGTTGGTGCACTGAGCCAGCAACACTCAGTCTCAGTCTGGGAGCTCTCAGGCAGCTACAGAGCATTTCTGGTTGGGAGATGGGGGACCGTGTTTGTCTACAGCACAAAAGACTGCATCTGTATAGCACCTAATAGGCTACACATGAATCAATCAGTAGACATGGTCTCTCACTAAACCACATAGGAATTGTTACCAAAGAGCAAGATTTTGAGAAGCCTGTTAAAGAAGGCAGAGAGAAGCCCAAGGAGGAATCTCCCAATTTAGGCAGATTTAGGCAGCTACGGCACAGAAGCCACTGTTGGAGCAATGAAAATCAGGGTTGTTCAAACGCTGGACTTGACACACTACAGAGAGCTCGGCAGTGATAGAATGGCTAATAAAAACCTGAGACATTTAAGATTGATAGCATGGTGACAGAGCAATAGGCTGCTGCTTCGGAAGACCCTAGCTTGAGCCAGCAATCTTGGTAACAGAGGCTGCACTCATTCCACCAAACAAGCTGATAAAAACAGCTCCTGTCAAGTGCTGTTGAAATGCCATTGCCTTTAACAACATCAAAGCCTAGACACACACACTTCACCACTTCACAGCTTCAGTTATGTGGGGCCCTGTCCGTGCACATACTGAGGAATTGCTTGTTGCTGTACCCATTATTCAGTGCAGAAACTCAGCCAGGCCTGCGTGAGCCTCCCATGTGGAGAGGCATCAAGTGACAGCAAGTTCAGACAGTGCTGGATTTGTGTAGGGTAGATCTCAGGCTGTGGGAGCAGCTTGACCTCCATTAGTTGCAGCGGGCTGAAAGGCCTCTCTGTTTTTATGTCTCTATTTATGACCAGTTTCTCTTATTGCACCACCTCAGAATGCCCGGTGATTTCAGGCAGCAAGGTAATAATGGAGTTGAATCCTTCACTAGTTCAGTAGTTTGATTGCTAGGGTGATAGGGCCTGTTCTGAGGAGAGACTGAACACTCTGTCTCAATAAGTTGAAATGTTTGGAAATCTTAGAGTCTTGACAGGGTAGGTGTCGGGAATCAGGTTAATGAGAAATTGGCGGAATTGCACATTTATGAATATACAAATTAGGGGCGACATGTAATCCTTTGACCCTCCTCTGCCATTCAATAAGGTCATGTGTAATCAGGTTGTGACAACAACTCCACATTCTCACCTTTCATCTTGAGACTCTTGTTAGTCATGAGTCTGTCTATCGCTGCCTTAAATATATTTAATAATATTGCCTGGAACATGCTCTGAGGAAGAGAGCTGTGAAAAAAATTCTCATCATCCCTGTCTTAAATTGACAATCTCTCTTTATTTTGAAAACTGTGTCCTGTAGTTCTAGACTTTCCAATAAAGGGAAGCATCTTTTAATTATCCACCCTTCCAAACTGCAATAGATACAAGTCCAACCTTCAAGGAGACCCAGACTGTACACAGTACTCCATACGTGGTCTCACCAACGTCCTGTCGCAAAACATTCCTACTTATGTCGGAGCAAATTATTGCAAATGCTGGAATCTGTACTGAAAACAAACCCTGCTGGAAATCAGTGGTTCAGACAGCATCCGTGGAGAGGGAGCAAGCTGTCTTCTCGAGTCTGGGTGACTCCCTGCTTATATATCGCAGCCCCCTTTCCAAGAAATAGGGCCATTCCACTTGCCTGGCCGATCACTTGCAGCCCTTAGTGTTCAGTGGATCAGGCCACCCTGATCCCTCCATACTTCCAGGCTCTGCAATCACCTTCTGTTTCACTGAGACGCTGTTTTTCTGTTCTTCCTGCTTAAAAGGATGGGTGTTTTGATTTGTTTGTAGGAGGTCACCCGTGATCTTTATTGAGTTGCAGTGCCCGAGGGACAGTACTGCCTTCATTGTTCCTATTTCTGTTTGTGTTATCTGATTAGCTGCAGCATACCCCACCACTTCAGCCTCATCGTCACCACATACCCTCCTGTTCTGATTTATTTCCCCCTGCTCTTCTTGTGTGAGTCACTCACAGGACCTGGCGAGATTTTCCCGCTCAGCTGCTGTTGTCTCCAGCCTTATCTGCGCTCTTCTGTGCTGGCAGGTGCTCTGCTCTGAAGGTGAGGACTGTTGGAGGTTTAGTTCTCAAACAGCAGACTGTAGTTGCGAGGGCCAGGCCTAGCTAGCCCTCACCTTTCTTGTAACGTTTCCTAGTTTCTCACTGATGGGGCGGCACAGTGGCTCAGTGTTAGCACTGCTGCCTCTCAGTATCAGGGACCTGGGTTCGATTCCAGCCTCGGGCAACTATCTGTGAGGTGTTTGGACATTTCTCCCTGTGTCTGCGTGGGTTTCCTCTGGATGCTCTGGTTTCCTCCCACAATCACAGGGGTGTAAGTTAGGTGTATTGGCCATAGGAAATTGCCTGTAGTGTCCAGGGATGTGTAGGCTGGGTGGGTTAGCCAAGGGAAATGCAGGGTTATGGGAATAGAGTAGGCTGTTGGGTCAGGGTGGGATGTGCATTGGAGGGTCGGAGTGGACTCGATGGGCTGAATGACATGCTTCCACACTGTAGGGATTCTGATTCGATAACACCAGTAAGAACAGAAAAGATCCAAATTTCATTCAGGGTCAAAGAGGACAACATTAGCCTCATGAGAGACTCCAAAACAGTACTCAAGAATGTTTACTCCGGAGTAAGCACGTTGCTGTGGGACTGGAGTCAGGTGTAGGTCAGATTTTCATCCTTAAAGGGTGCAGTGAACTGGATGAGTTTTTTTTGTGCCAGTATTGGTTTTGAGTTACAGAACTAAATTGTGATTCCTCCAGTTTGCTGCAGTGGGATTTGAACGTGCTGCCAGAGCATTGACCTGAGTCTCAGTGACATTACCACCACCTCCCTTTCAATGTTCTGGTGCAAACTGCTCCTTCCAACTGAACCAACTAATTATCCAAGTTCTCATTGCTATTTGTAGGAGCTTGCTGTGTACAAGTTGGCTGCTGCAGTTCCCTACTTTAGAAGATATTACATTTCACAAATGTTTAACTGATTCAAGTGCATTGGGGTGTTCTGAGGTCATGAAAGGTGCTATGTAAATGCAAGTTTGTTCTTTTCCTTTGTTGGTACGATTGGGGTACGGGAGAGGAGGGTTTAGCTGTTGGATAGCTTGCAAAATAATCCGAAAGTTTGGAGCCATTTGGTACAAGGTCTGAAGAGAAGTGTTTGTAACATGAATATCTTGGAGATATGTAAAATATCTGCTTGTGATTCCAAGCTACTGGATCCAGTTAGTATGGAATGTCTTTTTATATTGTATTTTTTCTAAGGGCTTCTGCATATCGAGTGATCACTTGTACATTTTTACAAGAAGTGTTCTTAAAACCATGTTATCGCTTAGCTGCAAAAAAAAACACCCATTGAAGTGTTGGGCCTTTACTATTGAATGTTCTGTCACAGGAATGATCTCTGCTTTTCTTTTATATGCAATGTTTTAACCGTAAAGTTACTCAGATTTAAACCCTTGTACATAAAAAGAACATTTTGTTTTGGAAAAGCAGGAAATCTGTTACAGTATTCGCATGTGAAATAATACCAGCTGAAGGCAGCTAGTAATAAAACCCAAACGTTCTAACCCCCCCCCTGCAGTCAGTCTGGCCGTAGGAAGGGCCAGCCGCAGACTCTGTGTCCTTTTTTTGCTTCGTGTTCACTGATGCATTTCAGTCAAAAAGTATGGCACCAGGAAAGCACAGCCGCTCCAGCAGCATCCGAGGAGCAGAGAGTTGATATTTCAAGCATAAGCTCTTCAGCAGCACTATGTACCTTAGCCAAATGCTTCAATTCCTACCCCAGCTGCAACTGAGATGTGCTGCCCCAGTCTTAAGCATCACTGACCCTCTGAAGGGCATCACCCCCCACCCCTCTCCCTGTAGCCCAGCATTCCCACAGCTCACCCGCCTATAATTTAGATGGCCAATCCACCTTAACCTGTGCACATTTGGACTGTGGGAGGAAGCTGGGGCACTTGGAGGAAACCCACGCAGACAGGGGGAGAATGGACAAACTTGTACACTCCCCCTGCGGGTGGAATTGAACCTGGGTCCTTGGTGCTGTGAACCAGTGGTATGAACCTATAATTAGCCTCCAAGGTGCGGTCCCTGAATGTTTGGGTTTTTTATGTTTAACATTGCAAGCGTTACACTGAGGCACTGCAGCCTGCCTTCAGGATGTTTATCTTGATGTTTATAATGCCTCCTCCTCACTAATGGAGACACGACTTGAACTCACTCTCCCCAGGTTACAGTGTGAATGGAATTCCCCCTCAACCTCCCTCCATAAGCAAGGAGCCTCCTCAGTAAATCACATCTTCATGTTGGAGGCTGTCCCTTGACCATTTAGGAAAGGCTCGTTGTCTAGACATTGGTTCGAGCGCCCTCTTCACTGGTCTCGTCACACTCCCCAACCGTTTGGTAACTGAGGCAAAACACTCAGCACAGCAGCAGCTCAGAACTGAGGACAACTCCAAACAAGTGTGGTCAATTCTCTTCCTGTGAGGAATTGCAACATTTAAAAAGCATCTGGAGATATGAATAGGAAGGGATATGGGCCAAATGCTGGCAAATGGGACTAGATTAGGTTGGGATATCTGGTCAGCCATGGACCAGTTGAACCGAAGCGAATGTTTCTGTGCTGTATAACTCGATTCGAAAACTGAAAGTGCTGCAGATCAGAGTGGGTCAGGCAGCATTCATGGAGAGAGCAAGCTAACGTTTTGAGTCCAGGTAACTTCTTCAGAGCTAGTGTGGAGGGGACAGCATTTAGTTGGGAGGTAGAAACACACAGGGTGGTGTGCTGGAGGAGAAAGGGTGTTGATAGTTCAGAATAAATGACGGGAATGTGAGAATAACAGACCAATGGTGTGTGTAGCTGCCAAATTGGGAAGCTCAGGATGGGGGGAGGGGAGAGAGGTCATGGTGACAGAGGATGCAACAAGTAAAGCTAAAAGGGAGGGAATCGGAGTGAGTTCCCAGTCTGAAGCTGTTGAATTCAATATTAAGGCCAGAAACAGCAGTTGCTGGAAAAGCTCAGCAACTCCGACAGCACCTGTGAAGGCAAATCAGAGTTGATGTTTCGGGTGCGGTGACCCTCCAAACTGTTCCAGGACTGAGCAGGAAGGGGCTGAGCTGAGCTGAGCTTGGTGATTTAAAGAGACAGGTACTGCAAAACATGCAAGGACTAAAGGCTGAGATTGTGGTCAGGAGACAGGTAAGAGCATCAGGGATTGGAGTGGGGTGATACCTCCTCCAATCCTCTGTGTTTGAGCTGATGAAATGTGAGCTCACATTGGATAGGGTGGGTCATGGGGGAAACGGTACACCAGCGATCAAACAAACAGCACATAGCATGTTGGAAGTCCTCAAAACAATCTCTGTTACTGAGGAGAATGAGGGAAATTATTGGGAAGACTTTGACAACATCTTGTCATTGCTCCTGAACAATGGGGTGTACTGCGAATGTTGCACCTCAAGGAAAGCCAGGAATATACGAACCAGGCAGCTAAACCTTGTGAGGTATTAATCTGAGACTAAATGCATTGTTAGTTGAGGAAAGGGTACATGAATAAAACTTACCAACAATCAAGGCAAATCAATTGAATTCTTTCATGAAATAACAAATGAAGTTCTGCTGTTCATGGATTTGGAAAAGTCATTTGAAACAGTGCCACATCAAACATTGATGCAGACACATACAAAGACCACAGACCCTGACAACATGCCAGTAATAGTACTGAAGACTTGTTCTCCACAATTTGCCGCTCCCCTCACCAAGCTGTTCTAGTCCAATTGCAACACTGATATCTACCTGACAATGTGTGAATTTTATGTACAGGTATGTCCTGTACATATAGTCCGGACAAATCCAGCCCAGTCGATTACTGCCCCATCAGTCTCATGTCAATCATCAGTGAAGTGATGGAAGGTGTCACCAAAAGGGCTATCAAGCAGCAAAAACCTGCTCTGTGACACCAAGTTTGGGTTCCCCCAGGGTCACTCAGCTCCTGACCTCATTGCAGCCTTGGGTCAAACATGGACAAAAGAGCGGAATTCCAGAGGGGAGGGGAGAGGGACAGGCTCTTGACATCAAGGCTGCATTCGACCGAGTGTGGTATCGAGGGGCCCTCACAAAATGGGCGGCACGTTGGCACAGTGGTTAGCACTGCTGCCTCACAGCGCCAGAGACCCGGGCGCTATCTGTGTGGAGTTTGCACATTCTCCCCATATCTGCGTGGGTTTTCTCCAGGTGCTCCGGTTTCCTCCCTTAGTCCAAAGATGTGCAGGTTAGGTGAATTGGCCACGCTAAATTGCCCATAGTATTAGGTGAAGGGGCAAGTATAGGGGAATGGGTCTGGGTGGGTTGCGCTTCGGCGGGTCGGTGTGGACTTGTTGGGCCGAAGGGCCTGTTTCCATGCTGTTTCAATCTAATCTAAAACTGGAATCAATGGGTATCAGGGGGCCAACTCTCCACTTGCTGGAGTGATACTTGGCACATGTGAAGATAGTTGTGGTTGTTGGACGTCAGTTATCTCAGCTCCAGGACATCTCTGCAGAAATTCCTCAGTGTAGTGCCCTAGGCCCATCTTCAGCTGCTTCATCAATGACCTTCCTTCTGTCATAAGGTCAGAAATGGAGATGTTTGCTGATGATTATACAATGTTCAGCACATTTCGGGACACCTCAGATACTGAAGCAGTCTATGTTCAAATGCAGCAAGACCTGGAGAATATCCAGATTTGGACTAACAAGTAACATTCATGCCACACAAATGCCAGACAATGACTATCACTGACAAGACAGAATCTAACTATCGCCCCTTCGACATTCAAGGGAGTTACCATCACTGAATCCCCCATTATCAACATCCTGAGGTTACAATTGACCAGAAACTGAACTGGACTAGCCACATAAACACAGTAGATACAAGAGCAAATCAGAGACTAGGAATACTGCAGCGTGTAACTCCCCTCCTGACTCCCCAAAGCCTGTCCACCATCTACAAGGCCCAAGTCAAGAACGTGACAGAATACTCTCCACTTGCCTGGATGGGTGCAGCTGCAATAACACTAAAGAAACTCGACACCATCCAGGACAAAGCTGCCACATTAGCACCACATGGACAAGCATCCGCTCCTTCCACCACCAATGCTCAGTAGCAGCAGTGTGTACTGTCTACAAGATACACTGCAGCAATTCACCAATGATTCTCAGACAGCACCTTCCAAACCCATGACCATTCCGTCTAGAAGGACAAGGGCAGCAGATATATGGGAACACCACCACCCTCAAGTTCCCCTCAAAGCCACTCACCATCCTGACTTGCAAATAAATCGCTGTTCCTTCACTGTTGCCGGGTCAACTTCCAGGGCAGGAAGATGAATGTGAGGAATCTCAGATCACCCGTGATCCTATTCATAGCAGAGCAGGCTACAGGGACAAAGTGTTCCTATTTCTTATGGTCTTAATACAAATATAGATGTATACATCCGTACGGATATATGCATTCACACACTCACAGATACCTTGCAGATACACATATGGACACAGACAGGATATGGACACACAACAACATGGAACAGAAATGCAATGTTAATGTACAAAGCAGGAGGTAGTGAAATGACTGAAGTGATATCAATGTAAATCAATACATAACAAATCAAACTGAAACCATTCAGATACAGAGGGGATCTGAGGAGCTGGGGTAATGTTGGATGAAAGTAATATGGAAAATGGGAAGTTTCAGGAAATATGTAATGACACAATCAGTCCACCAGATAGAGCCATAGAGTTGTGAACTATGAACACAGGCCTTTTAGTCTGGCTGGTCCATGCCGACCAGATATCCCAACCCAATATAGTCCCACCTGCCAGCGCCCGGCCCATATCCCTCCAAACCCTTCCTATTCATATACCCATCCAAATGCCTCTTAAATGTAGCAATTGTACCAGCCTCCACCACATCCTCTGGCAGCTCATTCCATACGCACACCACCCTCTGTGTGAAAAAGTTGCCCCTTAGGTCTCTTTTATATCTTTCCCCTCTCACCCTAAACCTATGCCCTCTAGTTCTGGACTCCCCGACCCTTGTGAAAAAGAACTTGTTTATTCACCCTATCCATGCCCTTCATGATTTTTGGGAAAACAAATCTTAGCAGGACTTATACACTTAATGGTAAAGTCCTAGGGAGTGTTGCTGAACAAAGAGACCTTGGAGTGCAGGTTCATAGCTCCTTGAAAGTGGAGTCGCAGGTAGATAGGATAGTGAAGAAGGCGTTTGGTATGCTTTCTTTATTGGTCAGAGTATTGAGTACAGGAGTTGGGAGGTCATGCTGCGGCCGTACAGGACATTGGTTAGGCCACTGTTGGAATACTGCTTTCTCCAATCTAACCATCATCCCCTGACATTCACTGGTGTTGCCGTCATTGAATCCCCCACCATCAACATCCTGGGGGTTACCATTGACCAGAAACTCAACTGGACTTAACCATATAAACACAGTGACTACATTTTGCAAAACAGGAACGAGTGTGCTAATCATGGTCGGTAAATCCATGGTTCAGGCACACACGTGGAGATTCTGACAGAGAGGAAAGGCTGCTCTGTCTAAGAAGCAAGAATGACCAGAAGTGCAATGTCCTCAGGTTTCACCATAGCTGCAGTTTTAGCATTGTCCAGTAGGTGCTGCTGCTGAG
>NC_057734.1:48906933-48931977 GCF_004010195.1 Chiloscyllium plagiosum
GTGAGTTTTGCAGTTAGTCAGATATTGGATCTGAAACCCATTGCCTAACCAACTGATCATTGGAAGATGAAGCTTATTAGGCCAGTGTCTACCAGCTGCAGTGGTGAATGATTGACTAGTTTCCAAAGAACATCGATAAATATAACTTATTATAGAAACCGAAAGCGCTTGCTCAGCTGTGTTGACCTGTTGAGGGTCTAGATTAGTATGGTGCTGGAAAAGCACAGCAGGTCAGGCAGCATCCGAGGAGCAGACGTTTTGGGCAAAAGCCCTTCATCAGGAATGAGCCTGTTGAGGTTCAGCCTCTGTCTGATGATGCCCTGTTTTCTCAGGGGGATTACGCAGGCGACAGTGTTGCTCTGATCTGTGCCCGTCTGCTTGAAGTTATACTGGGTTGGGCTCAGCTGGAGGCACCGAGGGCCTCTCCTTCATCCCAGAGCCAGGAACTGTAGGGAGGTGTATCCGAAGTTGACCTGCCAAGTCTGGACTGGCTCAGAAGCAGCAGAATGTTTACCGAGTGACGTCGACAGAAATGGACAGGGACCAGCCGGTGGCAGGTGGGAACAGAGCAAAGGGAGGGGGAGAAATGAAGATCCAGTATGAGAGAGAGAGAGCGAGGGAGAGAGAGAGAGAGAGAGAGAGATCCTGGTAGTGCTTTTTGTGTTTCTGGGTGGATGATAGAGACATGGTACATTAAGCAGTGTGAGAGGCGAATGTGAGATGCACAGATACATTCTTCATCTTTGACCGCCTGCAGAGGTCTTTCCACTTGATACGCCTACCTTGCCATCCTCCCTTCAGAGGCTCTGTCTCCAAGCGCTTCCTGCCAGTTTAGTCTCCACTTAGGTGACCGGTCTCTCCAGGGCAGTGTTGCTGAGGGAGGGACGCCCTTCCTCAGCGTGCTGCAACATCCCCCGTGATCCCGAGTGCTCCAAGTGACGACCTAGATGGAGTGCAGTTTTCCCTTCATAGGGGTCACTCCTGTTGTCTGGAGTGACAGGTTTGTTTACCAAGTTGCCTCACCCAATGCAGACCACCGAGCTCTACTGTAGAGTGGGATTCACACTGGTCCATACTTTAATCATGGCAGTGATTTACCTCCGTTAGTAGCAGAGAAGTCAGGTCATGAATCATCATGTCCCCCACCTCCTAAAGGTGGGACCCACACCAGTGTTTGATGGTTAACATGGCACTGAGTTGTGTACGGGAAGAGATTACTCAATGGTAGGAAAGGTTTGCTTCCAGTAGCAAGCACAGTTATTTTTGAGAGAAAAAGAAATGATAGTTTACTTTTTATTTCTTTTTCCTGACAAGTTTCTGGTTTGAGTGTTCAGTACCTACAAGCAGGGGCTCGGTTTAGCTCAGTTGGCTGGACGGTTGGTTTGCAAGGCAGGGTGAGGCCAGCAGCGGGGGTTCAATCCCCACACCAGCCGGGGTTTCAGTGAAGGACTCTCCTTCTCAACCCCTCCCCTTGCCTGAGGCTTCGTAACCCTCAGGTTAAACTCACCAGGCCTTTCTCTCGACTAAGAGTGCAGCCCTATGGTCTGGTAAGACTATGACAACTTGACTTGACCAAAAGAAAAAACACCCCCCTGAGGGGGACAGTGAATTTAAACAAGGAAAACAAGCAGCTGGTCAATTGTGTCCTTTAGCTGACATGGTGAACAGTCCCAGAGTTCCACAGTGTTAGGCCAAGCCCAATCTCCTGTACCAAGGTGGTAACCCAATCTTCCATCTAAGCTGTGTGACTGCATAGAGGGTCCAATACAGCGCCCCCCTCCCCCCCTTAAAACATATTAAAGAGACCGTGAACTTCAGTACAGCTCTGTGCACTCTCAAAACAAAACCAGTGGCTAGGTTAACAGTGGCCCATTTAGTTCGATAACGAGTGTTCGAAAATGTCTGGTGACTTGCATTCAATGTTCTTTCTCAGCGTATACGACGCAAAAAGAAAGAGCTAACTTTGCATTTAATTAGGGACCGTTCTCCCGGATTGTTAATTAAATTTTAATTTAACTTTTAATTTTGGGCTTACTCTCCAGAATGGTGTAAAGGAGTGGTATCGTTCCAGCATGTTCAGACAGACTGCTGCTTCGGAAAGATGAATATTTTCAGAGTGCTGGAAAAATCTACTCGTTGTAATGAACCATAGAACACATACAGTGTGGAAACGGCCATTCGGCCCAACAAGTCCACACCGACCCTCTGAAGAGTATCCCTACTTGACCCATCCCCTTAACCTTTAACCTTACATTTTCCATGACTAAAGTACCTAACCCATACTTTTCTGAACACTATTGACAGTTTCCCATGGCCAATTCACCTAACCTGCTCATCTTTGGACTGTGGGAGGAAACCGGAGCACCCGGAGGAAACCCACGCAGACACGGGGAGAACGTGCAAACTCCACACAGTCAGTCGCCCGAGGCTGGAGTCGAACCTGGGTCCCTGGTGCTGTGAGGCAGCGGTGCTAACCACTGAGCTATCATGTAGTCCCTTTCGTGTCCTTAACATCAATTGGAACAATCTGTGATTTTCCATCTTATTCAAAACAAAATCGAGAGAGAATCTGCACTTTCGGAGGGGGCAGTCCATCCTCGATGTCAGTCTTGAAGTGGGCAGAAACTTGGGATGAGACTTGGACCCACATCTTCCTGCATTTGATGAAAGAATGTCATCGGCTGAGCTGAGCCGAGCTGGCACTGTGGCTCAGTGATTAGCACTGCTAAGTCACAGCTGCAGGGATCCCAGGTTCGATTCCCGCCTCGGGTGACTGTCTGTGTGGAGTTTGCACGTTCTTCCCATGTCTGTGTGGGTTTCCTCCCACAGTCCAAAGACGTGCACATTAGGAGGATTGGCCATGCTAAATGCAGGGGAATGGGTCTGGGTGGGATGCCCTTCGGAGGGTCAGCCAGGACTCGATGGGCCAAATGGCCCGCTTCCGCCCTCCCAGGAATTCTGTGAATCAATGAGCCAACATTTTAATGGATTGAGTCACTTCCCTCCTTGTGTATTAGCAGTTTTTGTGTTTGTGTGATGTGGGTGTGAACCTGTCCATTCTCTTCACAGGTCCCTCTGGAGAACCGATTCAGATCCACCACCAGACCAGGCAGCATATGGCTGAGCTTCAGGGGAGCAGCTTGCGGGATCCCACACACTCCTCCGCAGAGCTGCTGGAGCTGGCCTACCATGAAGCGACTGGAAGGTTGGTCTGCATGCTGCAAGCCGGCAAATCATTCCAGATCACCACGCTACTTTTCACAGGCTGTGGAAGCAGATTTCCCAAGCTGCCTGCAGTTCTTCCGTTCTCCATTTCAGACCCGTAATCTTTCTGCGAATCTATTTGACGCGATTGTTTCCTCAGTCGTTAAGTCATGCCAGACCTTGGAATTCATGTAGCACTGGATCATCCTTCCCAACACGCGTCAAAGTTAATTAACTAGATGTGGATTGCAGACAGTGTGACGACCCAGCAGCCAGATTGCACACAGCAAGCTGCCGCACACCGCAGTTTAGACAAATGAGCAGTGTGTCTGATTTATACCGCGGTGTTTGAGGGAGGAATATTGAGCAGGTTTTGCCTTTGACCACTTCAGAAAGCAGTCTGGGCTTTTATGTCTCATTTCAATGTCAGTGCCAGTGAAAATGCAGCACTCCCTCAGTACCGCACTGGAGTACGTCAGCCTCAGTCAGAGGCTACAATCCCCTGGGACAATCCACAACAGTTTCTGGAGGTGTGTCTCCCCAGTAAAGGGGCCTCCCTGATCATTCTCACATGTCCCAGACATAGCCAGCTTGCTTCACAGTCAGCCTGTGTCATTCCAAACTGGGAGTCCGAATTCACCGGAAACCCCAAATGCTGTTGTTTACAAGGAGGGGACGTTCACCCTGTGCGGTCCTGTCTGTCACTGATCTTCGACCCTTGCTTCAACCTGTCCAAGCTGCCCTCACATTTGGGATGGGCAGGGAGACATATGGTAACATAGTTGGCATATCAAACGGTGATGGACCAATACATTTCCTGCTTTGTGATGTAACTAGAGCTGAACTTCCTGTTGCCACAAGATGAGCTAAATCCATTGGCTATTAGGCAGGCTGTGTAGGATCCGTGTACAGGAATATAATATTGAGTGACGGTGAGAAACATAGTCAGAACATTGATTTCACCCGTGAACATTGCTCATTAAGTCTATGGTTCTCCTTGTTCTGGGTTGCAGTCTTACACTAATGTATAATTAATGTAAGATTTGGCAACCCATTCCTTCTAAAGCTGGTTTCATTTTGAAGTCTTAACTGTCACAGTAAAATAGTACCGCGCCTTTTCTCACCGTCCGCCTCACTGTTGGGGGAGGAATAATTCCTGATTTATCTGTTCCTGGAGTGAGAGTGTGATCAGCGTGGCCGGGAACATCCTGAATCTTGGCTGGCAAATCAGCAAGCGTGTGCTGTCTTGTCACTTTTGTCCTTCACCTCTCCAGGAATTTCTAATCACAACCTGTCTTCCATCTGGCAGGGCTCTTGTGACTATGATTTAAAGGGAAAGAGCGAAACAAATTGCAGCTTCCAGTTGCCAGTGGTATTCTGGTTTCTGCTACCTCGTCTAACGCATGTCTGCTTTCTCTCTCCTCCCTCCCCTCCGCCAGGCGGAGCACTGGCAAGCAGATTGCTGACAACCTATCATTCCTGGGGTGTACTGGAACTGATGAATTTGCCACCAGCCCAGCCAGCAGCCACAGTGCAGGTGAGTGTGTGCAAGGCCTGAGCGTGTTCAACTCTTATGTCCATTTCAGAAGCAGTCTCATGGAAGGCCGGGCATGTTAATTTCAGAAGCAGTTCCATGTTCCCTTGCTGAGTCCAGACACCGTAATCTATAGAAAGATTTCAAAAATCATAATCAGCGCGGTTTTGAAATTTTTTTGTTGTCAAAATACATCTGACGAAACCAAAATACTGTGGGGACACTGAAGTAAAAAGTGAAGAACACTGAAAATACTCAGCAGGGTAGACAACGACAGCAGAGAGACCCGTAATTAATGTTTCACTGAGATGGCATTTGTTTGAACAAGTGGAAGTGAAAGATGTAAAAGTTTGTAAGTAAGTATGGAGGCAGCGATGCAGGACGGTCTCTCGTAAGGTGAATGACAGGGCAGATTGTGACAAAGTGACTTGCAAACAGTAAGACCATGTCCATGTGTTGTGCCTTTTCCAACTAAACAAAACCCTTGTGGTGTATTCCCCGTGGCACCGCCTTGACCAGCCTGACCTAACTTCGACCTTTGAGTATAGGAGTTGGGATGTCATGTTGGTAAGGCTGTTTCTGGAGTACTGTGTCCAGTTCTGGACGCCCTGCTATAGGAAGGATATTATTAAATTGGAAAAGGTTCAGAAAAGATTAACCAAGACGTTGCTGAGAATAGAGGGTTTGAGTTATAAAAATAGTCTGAGACTTCTTTCAGTGGAGTGTAGGAGGTTATGGAGTGACCACATAGAATAATACAGCGCAGAACAGGCCCTTCAGCCCTCAATGTTGCGCAGACCTATGAACTATTCTCAGCCTGTCCCCCTACACTATCCCAAGATCATCCATGTGCTTATCCAAGGATTGTTTAAATCTCTCTAATGTGGCTGAGTTGACTACATTAGCAGGTAGGGCATTCCACGCCCTTACACTCTCTGAGTAAAGAACCTGTCTCTGACATCTGTCTTAAACCTATCACCCCTCAATTTGTATATATGCCCCCTCGTACACACTGACGTCAACATCCTAGGAAAAAGACTTTCACTGTCTACCCTATCTAATCCTCTGATCATCTTGTATGTCTCTATCAAATCCCCTCTTAGCCTTCTTGCCAATGAGAACAGGTTCAAGTCTCTCAGCCTTTCCTCATAAGACCTTCCCTCCAGACTAGGCAACATCCTGGTAAATCTCCTCTGCACCTTTTCCAATGCTTCCACATCCTTCCTGAAATATGGGGACCAGAACTGTACACAATATTCCAAGTGTGGCCGCACCAGCGTTTTGTATAGTTGCAGCATGATATTGCGGCTCCGGAACTCGATCTCTCTACCAATGAAACCTAACACACCGTATGCCTTTTTAACAGTAGAGGTTTGTGAAATCATGAGGAGCATGGATAAAGTGAATAGCACGGGTCTTTTCCCTGGGGTGGGGGAGTCACAACTATGGGGCATATTTTTAAGGTGAGAGGAGAAAGATTTTTAAAAAGGGCATGAGGGGGAGAATGGTTTTACACAGAGAGTGGGTTCGTGTGTGGAATGAAATTCCAGAGGAAGTCTGAGATGTAGGTACAGTTACAATGTTTAAAAAACATTTGGATAAGTAGATGAATAGGAAAGATATGGGCCAAAGATAAGCAGGTGGGATTAGTTTGGTTTGGGAACATGGTCGGCATGGACTGGTTGGATCGAAGGGTCTATATCCATGCTGTACGACTCTGTAATCACAGAGAATAAAAGCAAAAAACTGCAGGCGCTAGAAATCAGAACTAAAATCCGAAGGCGCTGGAGAAATTCAGCAGGTCTGGCAGCTGAGGGGGAAACCGTTAATGTTTCAAGTCTGGTTATGATTCTTCCACTGGGCTCCGCCTCGTCTTTTCTCCCATGTTTGTTTCCAAGGGTTGGGTCATTAGCATCCTTCAGATTGGCGTCCACAAGCCTGCAGGCAAACTCCTGCAGTGGTTTGCCAGCCGCTGCCCTGGTATTTGTAATGGAAAATTAACAAATTTCTACATTTACTGTGAAATTTGAAAGAGAATGCGTTTCTAAAATGTAATGCTGTGCTGAGCTTTGTAAGCAATCCTTTGATGAGGTTTGCAGCCAGCTCGTCTCTGTGCTGACCTTTGTAAACCTTCAACTTGACCTTGCGACAGTCAAACTCAGCGAAATCTGAAGAACTGTTGTGTCCAAGACCAGGGGATGAGAGGATAACAACTTGAGGTTTCCCAGTCTTTGCCCTTGAGAGTGTGATAAGAAACAGTATAAGACCAGTATCTGAATTATGCTCAAGTATCCCTTTACATTGAGGCATCTGAATGAATGTATTGGGTCAATTCTGCAAAATTTCAATAAAGCTCTTTTCTTTGCTCTTGCTAACAGTTGAGTCTAGTCGATTTAATTTCCACCACAGTCTTCCAGCCTGCACTGGAAGGATTTGCAAGTCAGCCTGTTACAAGCCCACGTTTCAGTGCTGACAAGCCCTGAGGTTAGACTCTATTCTGGCCCAGAGGTAGGGGTGTGACCCATAGCACCAGAAGAGCTCAGCATGTGATTGTATTCACAGTGTAACTTACCAGCGCTCAGCCATTCTGTCCCCAGGCCTGTTCTGCCATTCCAACATGGCAGCTGTGTGACCCAAAGCCGTGTTTGTCAGGGGATGGTAACAACCAGAACAGTCACAGGGAGGGTCAAAGTGCAGTCGAGCAGCAGAAATAGGGGACTCTCGAGTCAGAGGCATTTCTGTGGCTGCAAAGGTGACTCCAGGGTGTTGTGCTGGCTCCCCGATGCCAGGGCCAAGGATGGCTCTGAGTGGCCATAGGACATTTTCAAAAGGGAGGGAAAACAGCCAGAGGTCGTGGTATGTGTGGCTATAGGCAGGAAGATTGATGAGGTCTTTGCAAAGGGAGTTCCGGGAATTAGGTCTTAACTTGAAAAGCAGGACCTCGAGGGTTGGAATCTCAGGATTATTCCCAGTGCCACATGCCAGTGAGGTTAGGGATAGGAAGGTAGTACACTTACATATGTGGCTAAGGAGCTGGTATAGGAGGGGGAGGGCTTCAGAGCCATGGATTATTGGGGTATCCTCTGGAGCAGGTGGGACCTGTACAAGAAGGATGGGTTGCCCCGAAACTGGAGGGGCACAGATATCCTGGCATGGAGACGATTAAACTTGTGTGGCGAGGGAGTGGGAACCAGAGCAGTAGGTCAGCAAGTAAAATGACCGGGGAGTCAGAAACTAAGGCCAATATGATTAAGGCGAGGTTACTGAATATGGCAGAACTGGCAGTCTGAACTGTATGTTAATGTGAGGAATATGACCGGTAAGGTCAATTAACTTAGAGCTTGGATCAGTACATGCAACTATGATGCTGTACCTATCACAGAGACTTCGTTGAGATACAGAGAGAGAGAGAGAGAAAGAGAGACGAGACTGGCAGCTTAACGTTCCAGGGTTTAGATGTTTCAGGCGAGATAGAAAGGACTGCAAAAGAGGTGAAGGAGTTGCGTTACTCATTAGGGAGGATATCACCGGTTTATTGTGGGAGGAAACCTCAGCCAGTGAGGCTACATGGGTAGAGCTGAGGAATAGGAAGGGTCCAATCACTTTGGGGTTGTGCTACATACCTCTCAACAGCCAGCAGGAGATTGAGGAACAGATATGGGATAGATTATGGAAAAATGTGGTGTTGGTTGGTTTTAACTTCCCTTATATTGACTGGGTCTCCCTTCCTGCTGGTTTGGGGGGGGCGGAGGGGGGGTGCGGGGGAGGGGGAGGCGGGATGTTATGTGCATCCAAGAGGGTTTCTTAAAGCAACGTGCTATTTGTGCAATCAGGAAACGGGCCATAGTTGACCTGGTATTAGGGAATGGGCCTGGCCAGGTGGGAGGTGATGGCCTAGTGGAAGCTTTGTTGGACCCAAGTAATGTTCTGGAGACCCAAGTTCAAATCCCACCATGCAAAAGGTAGAGTTTGAATTCTGTTTTAAAAAATCTAATGATTGTCATTAAATAGGGAGGGAAACAGATACGGCCGTCCTTAGCCGGTCCGACCTACACGTGACTCCAGACCCACAGGAATGTGGTTGTCTCGTAATGCCCTCTAGCCATGGCGTTGTGTCTCACAAACTCGATTGAGATTTTGGAGGAAGTGATGAAGATGATTGATGAGGGTAGGGTTGGTGGATGTTGTCTACATGGATTTTATCAAAGCCTTTGACAAGGTCCCTCATGGCAGCCTGATACAGAAGGTGAAGTCACATGGGACCCACGGTGAGCTGGGAAGATGGATACAGAACTGGCTTGGTCACAGAAGACAGTAGTGATGGAAGGTGCTTTTCTGACTGGAGACCTGTGACCTATGGTATCCCACAGTGATCAGTGCTGCGACCCCTGTTGGTTATAAGATGTAGAAGCGATTTGGAGGAGGGTGTAGCTGGCCCAGTTAGTAAGTTTGGGGATGGCGCACAGTCTCAGGGAGCTGAGGATTGCCAGGGGATACAGCAGGAGACCCTGGTGGAGAAATAGCAGATGGAGTTTAATCCAGACAAATGCGAGGTGATGCATTTTGGAAAGTCTAACGTAGGAGGGAAATGTACAGTAAATGGGAGAACACATAGAAGCATTGACATACAGAGAGAGATCTATGCATACAGGTCACAGCTCCCTAAAAGTCACAACACAAGTGAATAAAAACATAGAACAGTACAGGCCCTTCGGTCCTCAATCACCTTTTATCCTACTCTTAAAATCAAACTAACCTACATCCCCTTCATTTTACTATCATCCATGTGCCTATCCATGAGTCTCTGAAATGTCCCTAATGTATCTGACTCTACTACCAACACTGGCAGCACATTCCACGCACCCACCTCTCTCCGTGTAAAGAACCCACCTCTGACATCTCCCCTAAACCTTCCTCCACTCAGTAAAAAAAATCACAACACCAGGTTATAGTCCAACAGGTTTTATTGGAAGCACTAGCTTTCGGAGCGACGCTCCTTCATCAGGTGGTAGTGTCTATCATCTGATGAAGGAGCGTCGCTCCGAAAGCTAGTGTGCTTCCAATTAAACATGTTGGACTATAACCTGGTGTTGTGTGATTTTTAACTTTATTCACCCCAGTCCAACACCGACATCTCCAAATCATGTCCACTCAGTAAGTTAGTCAAGGTGGTGTATGGCATGCTTGTCTACATTGATCAGGGCACAGAGCGTAAGAGTTGACAACTCAGGCTGCACAGCTGTATAGAACTTTTGGTCACATTTGGAATATTGCACACAGTTCTGGTCACCACACTACCAAAACATTGTGGAGGTTTGGGAGAGGATGCAGAAATGACTTATCAGAACATTACCTGGTTTAGAGGGTGTTGGCCGTGAGGAGAGATTGGACACGCTTGGTCTGCTTTCACTCGAACGTTGGAGGCCGAGGGGCAACCTGATAAAAGTTTACAAAGTTATGCGAGGCATGGTTAGAATGGCGTATTTTACCCAGGGTAGGAATATAACTTACAAGGGAGACATTGGGTTTAAGGTAAAAGGGGGAAAGTTTAAAGAAGATATAAGAAGCAAGTTTTTGTTTACACAGAGAGGGTGGAATGTGGGCCAGAGGATGTGGTAGAAACTGATACAATAGCGATGTTTAAAAGGCATGTTGACACACGCATGAATAGGCAGGGAATAGAAGGTTACAGACCACAAAGGGGCAAGGATGTTTCTTACTTTAGAACCGATCACGTGTTGGCATAGGCTGGGTGGGCCAGAGGGCCTATTCCTGTGCTGTACTGTTCTTTGTTCTTTGGAGGGCAGTGGTGTAGTGATAATGTCGCTGGGCTAAGCAATCCAGAATCTCAGGCTAATTTGGCAAACAATTAGCCGAATGGTGACCATTGTTAATCGTCAGAAAAATGGATCCTGTACACTCATATCCTTCAGAGGAAGAAATCTGCCCATGGGCTGGCCTGTGCCTGACTCCAGATGCACACAATGTGGTCGACTCACAGAACCACCGTGAGTATTACTGTGCAGAAGGAGGCTGTTCAGCCCATCGTGTTAGTACCAGCTCCCCAAATAAGCATGACGACTTGTGACCCTTAACTGTCCTCTCGGCAAATAGGGATGCGCAAGAAATACTGGCCTAGCCAGTGAGGCTGACATCTCCAGAATTATTAAAATAAGGTTAACAATTGATCTAATTGCTATTTGCAGAAAAGAACTCTAAATCCCCATCACCCGTTGTGCATAGAGATGTTTCTTACTTTCAGTACTGAAAAATCTAGCTGTAATGTTTAAATAATAACCTCTTGTCCTAAACTCCACAGCTACTGTCTGTTTACCCTAATCAGTTCTTTTAATGATTAGATTCCCTACAGTGTGGAAACAGGCCCTTCAGCCCAACAAGTCCACACCGACCCTCTGAGAAGTAACCCACCCAGACTCATTCCTCTAACTTGGCAATTTAGCATGGCCAATTCAACTTTTGGTCCCTGGTGCTGTGAGACTGCAGTGCTAACCACTGAGCCACTGTGCTGCCCAGTTTGAGAACTTTGATAAACTCTCTAAATTCTGTGGAGAACAATCCTGGTTTGCGTAATCTCTCCTTGTAATTTAACCCTGGAAATCTTGTTATTGTAAATCTATCCTGCGCTTCTATCATTGATTTCCTGTGTAAAGCTACCCATAATGCCTCAGTCTAGTCAGGGCTTTGTATAGCTAAAACATAACTTCTACCCCAGCGTATTCTAGTCATCCAAATATAAAGGCCAGCATTCTGTTAACCAACTTGATTGCTCAAGACATTTTGATAATCTCTGCACGTGGACTCTGGCATTTCTTGAACTTCAATTGTTTCTAGTTTTTTTCCCCCCTCATAACAGAAGATCTGCTTCCCGCCGAAAAGAATAGGGCAACCTGATATCAGCCTACCTTGTAACTCATTCACCAGAGGAGCGTTGTGACAGTTTGGAGATGTCGAGTGGGTCGCGGGGAGGTCATGCTGGCTTTGTTCGGAGAGTCTGTGATGTCAGATGCTGTTGGTGAGGCGCAGCCTGGAAACGAGATTTGGGTCTGGGCCAAGGAGAGTATTTCAGGTGACCCCGGTGGTATTGTTTGTGAGGACAGGAGTCATTGGGTAGACCGAATTGGAAGAAGATTAGTTCACTTGGTTAACTGTGAAGAGAGCTAGTAGGAAACAGTGTATTAAAGGCCGTAGACCAGTGAGGAATGGACGCATTTATCATGGCCACAGTTATACAGGATGCTTTTTGTGACTTGGAGCAGTTTATGGTGTGGCAGGAAAGATTGGCCTGAGTTTGAGAGACAATAATGTGTTCAAGAACTTTGGAGAAGGAAAGGAAGGTTTGACTTAAATATCAAGACACCAGGGCGATCCTGTGTTTGTCCCTGTGATGTACTGAGTTGGCTGATTTCTCAAAGGGCTGTGGGGTGAGGGGGAAGACGACCAGAGTTCCTGCATCTGATTGCCACCCAGAAGTGTCTGAATCATGGCTCAGTACAGGATGGAATTCCTATTTTAATCAGAAGCTCTTCCACACCCAAATAGCCCCTCAATGCTTTGCCATTTTGCCCCTCGGTTTCAGAATGGCCACTTGAGGGTGATTTCTAATCAGAAGCAGAGATAAACTCCAAATAAATGAAACCGAGAAGGATGTTTGAGTTACATGATGGTTTGAAGAGCTGGCTAAAGAGGCAAAGGTTTGTTCCTGAATAGAAAGGTAGACAAAGAGGCAACAAAGCTCCTTTCCAGAGATTGCACCTCCTGAGTTTACTCACCTGGATTGTGCCTCAGTGTAGTCTGTCCTTGCCCAGGCATCCTCAGCGACCTCTGATGTTACCCACTTGTCTCAAGTTAATAGGCAGTTGCATAAATCTCCAAACCCAAACCTGGAAATCTGAACCTGAAATAGCAAATGATGGAAACAGCAAGCTGAGCAGAAGGTGAGATGTTGCAAGTTTCATCAGCTGCGCTAAACTCTGCCAATTCCTTTCACTGTCCCTTGTGTTTATCTATTTAAAGAAACTTGGAATCTTGAGAGGTTTAGGCTGACCCCTTCCACATCCCCAGCCTGGGTTCAGTTCCACTGCTTCCCCATGAAGGGTTGAATCCTCCAGTACCAGTGTCACATTCCTGTCTGGTGTGTAGAGTCGCAGAGCCATACAACACAGAAACAGACCCTTCGGTCCAACTCATCCATGCTGAGCAGATATCCTAAACTGATCTAGTCCCATTTGCCAGCATTTGGCCCATATCCCCCTAAACGCTTTCTAGTCATGTATCCTTCCAGATGTCTTTTAAATCTTGTATCTGTGCCGAAAGAGCATTAGCCATTTACCCCGACAAGCCCAACCCTTGATAAACATTGTCTTGGCATCTCATGCTAAGCTTGGGTACACTCACCACCGGTGTGTCCCACATTACACAGAAGAGAATGGTGTCACCTGAGTGCAGGGCAGGCAGAGGAGACTTCAGCTGAGCAGCCACTTGCAGGAATACCAGCCAGACGCCAGGCCTGTGGATGAAGCTATGGTGGTCAGTCACCAATTCAAACCGGTGATCAGCAAATACCGTGAACATCTGCCTGTGCAGTCCCCAATTTAAGGCACTCCTGCAGCAAATCTCTTCAAGGCAGTGAACAGCAGCAGTTACTGATGATATTAAGCAATGATCAATCACAATTGCAGGTGGATTGTATATTTAGACAAATTGGCGATCTTCACTGAGTGCAGTCCTGTGTAACACGGCCCAGTGTGATACTGGAATCTGCCTGTGAGCATGATTTCGACTTGGCTTCTTGGGACAGGCAGGGAGCAGGAGCCAGCGAGTAAAGAACCTGCCTTTAAAAACTGTCCAGTTGCAGGTGGATGACATTACTTACAGCAGAACGGTTAAATTTAAATACCAAAGGAAGGCTGGTTCACTGTCAGGGACTTAGTCAAATTACCTCACAGCTCTTGTTTGGCGACATAGAATCGTAGAGATGTACAGCACGGAAACAGACCCTTTGATTCAACTCATCCGTACTATCCCGATATCCTAACCTAACCTAGTCCCATTGCCAGCACTTGGCCCATATTCCTCTAAACCCTACCTATTCATGTACCCATCCAGATGACTTCATGGAGCATGAGTCGGTTTTGGTTCACAATTAGGAAGACAGCCCTTGCCCTCCCCACCATGCCTGTTCAGGAGTGTCCTTCATTTTAGATTAGATTAGATTACTTACAGTGTGGAAACAGGCCCTTCGGCCCAACAAGTCCACACCGACCCGCCGAAGCCAAACCACCCAGACCCATACCCCTACATTTACCCATTCACCTAACACTACGGGCAATTTAGCATGGCCAATTCACCCTAACCTGCACATCTTTGGACTGTGGGAGGAAACCGGAGCACCCGGAGGAAACCCACGCAGACACGGGGAGAATGTGCAAACTCCACACAGTCAGTCGCCTGAGGCGGGAATTGAACCCGGGTCTCTGGCGCTGTGAGGCAGCAGTGCTAACCACTGTGCCACCGTGCCACCCACAATGTTATGTATCATTCAGCTATCAGCGTTCTCTACGTAAAACCAGATTGATCTGGTTTCCCAGCTATGAATGCTGGCTGACTGTTTTGGGACGTGGAGCTTGGTGGGTTATTTTTAGTCTTGAGTTGGCCTTTCGCTTTGTCTATTCATTCACCGAGTGTGGGTGTTACTGGCTAGGCCCGTATTGATTGCCCATTCCTAAATGTCCAAGGGAGAATACAAGTCAACCACACTGCTGTCACATGTAGGTCAGACCAGGTCAGGAGAGCTGATGGCAGATTGCTTCCCTAAAGGAAATGAGTGAACCAATTTTTCTTAATCATTGAATTCAAAATCCACCATCTCCCATGGCAGGATTTGAACCTGGGTCCAAGGTATGTGATTTGGGTTTTTGAATTAACAGTCTAGTGATAATCCCACTAGGCCATGACCGGTTTGGTGGTGCATTGTGGGTGAGGCGAGGCGAGCGGCCAGTTAGAACGCACAAAGCATCGTACGCTGATGGATCGGAATCGGCTGATCGCCTCTGTTTCCATTCCAGGTACCCCACTGAACCAGGCATCATCCTACGAGGATCCTACCACCAGCCGTGATCCAAGTGAGTCCCTGACAGAATCGAGCCAGTCTCAGGAGGGGAAAAGGCAGCCAATACACAGTGAAAGTGCGGTGCGAGTGCCCACCAGGTCATCATCAACTGAAGGGAGAGAGAAGGCGTGTTCATGTCCAGGGAGAGAACCTGCCTGTCTCCTTTCAGATGATCAGTTAACCTGCTGCCCATTGACTGCATTTTGACCTTTAATGTAAAGAGAACTAAAAAAAAAGCTGTCTTTATTTCTCTCCCTTCCTTTCTCCCGACCCCAATAGCTAAAGAATTGTATGTATGTCAGCCCGTCCGCTGATGTTTGTCGACTTGTGCCACATGTGTCTTTTTTTCCAAGATGCTTTAGCAATTTTACTCTTGTCTGTTTGTCCGTACTTTTCTGTCTAGCTGTCTGGTCCTTTAGCATGGGTTCACCCCACTGCCTGGACAGTGCCTTGTCTGTGTAGGCAGCAGGGCAGGACTGTCTGGCAGTCTGATTTCCGTTGCCTGTGGGAGGTAGACCAAGCCTTATACCCACTGTCTCCCAGCTCAGTGTTGCCATGACAGGGAAAGAGCAGATGTTAGCCACTGGCTACCTGACTGCATACCTTGAATTATTGGGATTTGCCCAACCCCAGACCAACGTTGCTATCTTATGCAGTATTCTGTTTACTGATTGCACATCCAGTAACTTATTTTTATGTTGGGTGGATCAGGGCGGCTCAGGGATCCGGGTTCGATCCCACCCTCGGGCGATTGTCTGTGTGAAGGTTGCACATTCTCCCCGTGTCTGCTCCAGTTTCCTCCCACTGACCAAAGATGGACAGGCGCGGGTGGATTGGCCACACTGAATTGCCCCATGGTATCCAGGGATGTGCAGGATTAGCCGTGGGAAATGCAGGGTTGCAGGGATGGGGTGGTTCTGGGTGTGATACTGTTCGGAGGGTCAGTGTGGACTCGATGGGCTGAATAGCCTGCTTCCATACTGTGGGGATTCTAGGACGCTAGATTTATATGCTGTTGTGATGTTTCCCGCTCAGTTGTGCCCACATACTCTCTGTCCTGGCAGCATCTTTAAACTGAAAGCACTTTAAACTCACCAAGTGCTCCATGTGAGGTGACAGTAAGCTGTGCTTTAATAAAGCTTTGGTCACTATCAGAACTCCTCAGCCTTGTAACCATGTGTTTAATGTTTGTGTCAGGCTGGTGTGGTATGGATGATGTTACATAACCGTTGGAACACTGTTTACAGTAAGGTCTGGTTAAAACCTCATCCAGACTCTCTCCAGCTGGAACGTTGATATTCCGTTGTTTTGATCCATACCTTGATACCATTCCTTCATGCCCTCCAGTTTATTTTGAACCTCCACCTCCCCCCTCCCTACAGAGCTTAGCTCTTCTCTCGCACATCTTGCCAACTGACTCTGAAATCCAGCTCTAACCCTGCACGCTTGTCCGAGTTTGTTCTGTGTAATCTGAGTTTGTACCTAAAGCCGGAATGGAGATGACTGGGAATGGTGGTGAGCTTCCAGGGCTGGGACCACGCCCTCTGAGCCAAGCTTCGAATTCCTGTCCACTTCTGCCATTCACACGCTAGATGGGGGAATGCTGGTCTACTGACGAGAGCCGAGGCCCAGTGGGTGAAGGCATTGGCTGCTTCAGTACTTGCAGCGCCCGGACCGGCAGTCTCAAACTTCAGTGTCTCATCTGTGCTGTGGGCTTGGAGCTCAGCCCCACCTAACACTGGGGGGGGCTATTATCGCTGAGCTCAGCGAGGAAGCCAGAAGTCAGCCGGCATTAACCATCACTCAGAGCTGACAGGAGGGAAAAACAAGCAAGTGAAAATTTCTGTTCCAAGGGTTAAGTTTCCAAATAATTTTGACTGCCAGACAAAACGTCTGGTCACCTGAGCTGTCAGTTTCTGAGATATGAAAATCCTTGGAACATATCCACAACAGAATTATTCATTTGAACCACCTTAATCATAGTGCTGTAGATGGAAAGATGCTTAGGTCCTGTAGGGCCCTGACAGGGATATGGGGGTAACCCATGTCTCACTATTTATTTATGTTCTACCCACGAGAGCAGTCTGGGGAAGGGGGCAGACGTCGGTTAGGTCAGGGTTGGCGGGAGGGGAAGATTCGAAAGCTGGGCCTATAACCCACTGACTGCGGCGTCTACGTGTCGGTGCAAGGGAGGGTTAGACTGGCTCTCCTGTTGAGTGTCTGACTGCCCAGCCTCGCTGGTTAGGACCAGCCACTCAGCTGAGTTACTGGACAGAAATGTGTGTCCATGGGAGAACACCTCGTGGAAAGGAAGGGATAGACTTGAAAGGATTAAAAAGTGCATTCAGTCGGACTATCACTAACTGCATCTAATGTGACTAATGGAAGCCATAAGCAGCAGTCTCTCTCTCTGTACTAACTGTTAGTTGTAACAGGTTGTTTTTCTAATCGGAACAACAGCTGCTCTCACGCCAGCTAACTATTGAGTATAATCCTGTTGTAAACCGAGCAGGGCCCTGTATCTGTGCCTGTTCTGATTCCCATATTAACGTTTGTGTCTGATACAACTTACCCGCTGCAGCTAGGAGCCTTCGCCCGTGCCCTGACAGTGAACAAGCTTGGAAAAGGTTCTGCCTGCTTCCTGGTGTAGCAGTCGGATTTAAACAGTGTTTACTGAATGTTGCAGGATCTAGTGCTGGATTGACTTTGTTTTCCACTTTGTGATTTCTGCTTTCTCTCTCTCTCTCTGCTCTGAAACATAAGCAGCATGGTCTGTGACTGTGACCCATTCCCCATGTGCAGTCTCTCTGTCTGATGTCTTGTATAACAGTGCAACCTCTATCTACCCTAATGACCCAGTCCTACTAATGTTTAACAATGAATGAAAAATATAATTGACCACCAAGTAATCCCTCCTCTTGTTTTGCACACTTTGCAATTAATTTGTATGCTTATATTGCATTTATATGCAATTCCTACGGTAACATCATCTTTTGTGTTTTGATGTTGCTGTCAAATGATGCACAATGATGTATATGCATGTTAAATTTGGATAGCAAGAATCCTTTTTTTTTAACAGCTAATAATTTTTTTCTTTCTTCTCACTCTTCCTACTTCCTTCCCTTTTTGCTCAATCAACGGCTTTAATTTTCTCTTTCCTCCCTCCCGCTGTCCTTTTCTCTCTCTGCCCCAACCCTGCCCCCGTCCTTCCTGCCCTTGGTCCGTTCTCTCTCCCTCCGTTCCCTGCTCCCTTCCTCCCTCCCCTCTCCTGTCCTGGAATTCGGTGTCCATATGATTTTCTGACGCGCTGAAGTTCTGATGCTGTCTGCTCCTCCTGTAGTGCCCAGTTTCTGTTGCACAGTGGGCGTTGACTGGAAGTCACTCACCACACCTGCCTGCTTGCCACTCACCACCGACTACTTCCCGGACAGGCAGAGCCTTCAGAACGACTACACGGAGGGCTGCTACGATCTCCTCCCTGAGACCGACGTCGACAGGTCTGTCACACTCCTCATTGACCGTGAATTAACCGAGATATTTACAGTGCTAAAGGGGACTGACAAAGTAAACAGTGAGAGAGTGTTTCCCCTTGGGGGGGGGGCAGTCTGGAACGAGAGAGAGAGAGGTCCCCATAGTTTTAGGCCAAGGGATGACAGGTTAGTGGGTGGCGTGGTGACACAGGGTTAGCACTGCTGCCTCACAGCGCCAGAGACCCAGGTTCAATTCCTGCCTCAGGCGACTGACTGTGTGCGCCGAAGCGGCAAACTACCCATTCCCCTACATTTACCCCTTACCTAACACTGAGGACAATTTAGCATGGCCAATTCACCTGACTGCACATCTTTGGACTGTGGGAGGAAACCGGAGCACCCGGAGGAAACCCACGCAGACACGGGGAGAATGTGCAAAGTCCACACAGTCAGTCGCCTGAGGCAGGAATTGAACCCAGGTCTCTGGCGCTGTGAGGCAGCAGTGCTAACCACTGTGCCACCGTGCCGCCCTGAAGGGGTAAATATCGGGGAATGGGCCTGAGTGGGTTGCTCTTTGGAGGGTCGGTGTGGACTTGTTGGGCCGAAGGGCCTGTTTCCACACTGTGAGCAATCTAATCTAAGTTTAAAACAGTTGAGGAGGAAGAACTTATGTCAGAGGGTCCTGAATCTGCACGCTTTACTACCCCAGACTTCGGTGGGACTCTGTTTAAGGAGGAGGTAAACTGATTTGCAATTGCTGCTGGATTGAAGGGATTTGGAAAGTGGAGTTGAGGCCAAGGTGAGATTGGCCATGATCACTTTCAATGGCAGAGCAGGCTTCAAGGTTAGATTCTGGATCAGTGGTGCTGGAAGAGCACAGCAGTTCAGGCAGCATCCAAGGAGCTTCGAAATCGACGTTTCGGGCAAAAGCCCTTCATCAGGGCAAAAGCCCTTCAAGGTTAGAATGGCCTACTCCTAATTCTTTCCTCCTTGTGTTTCAAGGTTAGAATGGCCTACTCCTAATTCTTTCCTCCTTGTGTTGAGATTAGACTTGGGGTTGCCAGCAGTTTTCAGGTAGACACAAGCAGGATGAGGGCAAGACAAGGAACGAGATTTGTGAGAGGGTGAGCTGTGTGATAGACAGACACAGTAATGAGGTACTTTGACAATTCCCACTCCCTCCTCACTACAGTGGATTATATTTGCTTTATATTTTTTGAAGAATGGTTTTAAGCATTTTGTTTTAAACTGATGCCTGTTAATTAGTTGTTGATTGATATGACCTGAAGTATGTATGTTCACCACTGGGTGGAGTGGGCACTGTGACTGACAAGAGTTTGAGCGAGTTGCTGACTGACCAACAGCTCTGGTTCTCTCCAGCAGGTGGCAGTATTTTCCTACCCTGCAAGTGTGGCAGCAAATGGGAGCAGCATTAACGCTTCCCTGAAATTCCTACATTTATTTTCACCCCGGTGAAAATGTGACTTAGATGTTTCCAGCGTTGGGGCTTGGAGACAGAAAGATGCAGGGGAGAGAGTGCTGTTAACTCACCAGGTTTGGTTGGGGCATTTTGAAACTCCATTTATTCTAGTGGCTGTTGTCATTTGCAAAGTACAGCTCTTAATTAACCATCTCCTACACTGAAGTAACTCCATCATCGTGATTCTGGGTCAGTATTTCCCCCTTCCAGTCCATGGGCCTTTACATCAGTGCCAGAGCCATTACCTTTTCTTGGAACGTTGGTTAGTTATCCTCTTGCCTGTTGAACTCTGACCCTGAAGTGCGCAATATTCCATGTTCACCTCTAAGTCAGTTGTGTTCTGAAAAGCGATGGGATTCACTGGAACTTTGCTTCTGCAGTTGGTACGTTGACATGCGAGAATATATTGGGTCTTAAAGTGACAGCGTGGGCTAGTGCTGGGGAGGTCAAAGTTCGCAATGGCTCTCCCCTGACCTTTAAGCAGGTCAGGAGTTGTAAGGACTCCTAACTTACAATGGGATGCCACGTTTCCTGAGCCAGTGATTGCATTCTGTGACACTAATCCAGTGTCCCCCATCCTGTAGGGCTACGGATTTAATCAGTACAAAAACGCACACAGAATTCACAATGTTACTCTGCTCAGCTTTTTATTGTTAATCACTTGGCGGGGGGGTGGGTAGGGGTTGCTGAGTGGAGCTACCCTGGATACAGACGCCAGCTGCTTTCTTTAAGACAAGCGCTAAAAAATGGGGAATCCTTCAATAAATTTATAAGGAGTTTATTGTGTTCACTCCTGGGCTGAGCATCACCAAGCATTTATTGCTTATCCCCAATTGCACGTGAGAATCTGATGGTGAACCACTGCCTTAAATTGCTGCCGTCTGTTTGGTTTCGATGAATGCACACAGCTGTGAGGAATGCGTTTCCACAGGGTTAGCTCGGCAATGGTGAGTGGCCAGCTCTGGGTGGTATGTGGCTGGGAGGGAAACCTGCAGGTGGGGATGTTCCCTGCTGCCCCAGTGCTTCTCGCTGCTAGAGATTTTCAGTTTGGAAGGGGCTATCAAAGAATCCTTGGTGAATTGCTGCTGTGCACCTTTCAGATGGTACACACTGCTGCCTGGTTGAATAGGTAATGGACTGAGCAAAGGCTGTAGCTGGTGGACGAGGTTCCAATCAAGCGGGCAGCTTTGTCCTGGGCAGGGTTGAGTTTCTCGAATGTTATTGGAGTTACACTCGCACAGGCGAGTGGGGAGTGTGCTCTCCCCCTTGGCTTGTGCCTTTTTTTTTAACGATGGACAGACTTTAGGGAGTCAGGGGGTGAGTTACTTGCTGCAGTATTCCGAGCCCAGGGCCACTTGTAGCCACTTACTTACCTGGTGAGGTCAGTTTTGATGTGGTCAAGGGCGTTGACAGGATGTTGATAATGTGGTCTCAGTGATGGTGAGGACATTGAATGTCGAAGGGCAATGGTTAAGTTCTCTCTTGTCAGAGAGGGTCATTGATCTGGTACTTGTGTGACATCAATACTGCTTCCAACTTATCAGCCCAAACCTGGGTATGGTTTCCTTTTGTTGACCTGGAGGAGGTGGGTGTTGCTGGCTGGCCAGCATGGTTGCCCTTGAGAAGGTGGGGGTGAGCTGCCATCTTGAACCCCTGCACTCAACCTGCTGTGGGTTGACCCATAATGCCCTCGGGGAGGAAATGCCACAATTTTGACCCAGCGACACTGAAGGAATGGCAATTTATTTCCAAATCAGGATGATGAGCCGTCTCAAGGGGACCTTTCAGGGGTTAGCGTTCCCCTGTGTCTGCTGCCCTTGTCCTTCTCAGTGACAGTGGTGGTGGGTTTGGAAGGTGCTGTCTGAGAACCTTTGGTGAATTCCTGAAGAAGGGCTTATGCCCGAAACATCGATTCTCCTGCTCCTTTGATGCTGCCTGACCTGCTGCGCTTTTCCAGCAACACATTTTTAAGCTCTGATCTCCAGCATCTGCAGTCCTCACTCTCTCCTAGTTGATCTTTGGTGAATGTCTGAAATGCATCTTGTAGACAGGACACACTGCTGCTACTGGGCGTCGGTGGTGGAGGGAGTGGATGCTTGAGGTTGTGGTGTCAATCAAGGAGCTGGTTTGTCCTGGATGGTGTGAAATCTCTTGAGTGTTGTTGGAGCAGCCCCCAGCTCAGCAAGTGGGGAGTATTGCACCACACTCGGGACTTGTGCCTTGTAGATGGTGGACAGGCTTTGAGGAGTCAGGAGGTGAGTTACTCGCTGCAGTATTCCTCACCTCTGACATGCTCTTGTAGCCACTGTGTGTCTGTGGTGAGTCCAGTTGAGGAGTTTCTGATCAATGATAAACCCCCAGGATGTTGGCAGTGGGGGTTTCAGTGATTGTAACCCCATTGGAGATTTCGGGGTGGTGATCGGAGTGTCTCTTTTTGGATTTCCCACACACAGAGCCGGGCCTAATGAGTACCTAAAGCCACCTCTCCAAATGCATAGTCCTATCTCTCAGAATTCCCTCCAACAGCTTACCCACCACTGATGGGGAGCTCACAGGTCTATAATTTCCAGGCTTCTTACAGCCTTTCTTAAAGCCTGACCTTCTGCTGGAGGGAAGGTCATTGATGAAACAGCTGAAGCTGGTTGGGCCGAGGACACTACCCTGAGGAGTTCCTGCAGAGATGTCCTGGAGCTGAGACGACTGACCCTCCAACAACCACCACCATCTCCCTTGTGTTGTATGCCTCCAATGACACCCATTGATTCCAGGTTTTCGGGATTCCTTGATGCCGCACACATTCAAATGCAGCCTTAATGTCAAGGGCTGTCCCTCTCCCCCCTCCCCTCTGGAATTCAGCTCTTTTGTCCATGTTTGACCCAAGGCTGTAATGAGGCCAGGAGCTGAGTGACCCTGGGGGAACCCAAACTGGGCGTCACTGAGCAGGTGCTGCTTGATAGCCCTGTTGGTGAGCCCTTCCATCACTTTACCGAGGATTGGGAACAGATCGATGGGAGAGGAATTGGCTGAGTTGGATTTGTCCTGCTATTTATGTCCAGGACATACCTGGATAATTTCCCACCTGGCCAGGTAGATCCCAGTGTTGTAACTGTCCTTGGAGAAGTTGGCTCGAGGAACGGCCAACACATCTTCAGTACTATTGTCAGAATGTTATCAGGGTCCTTCGCCTTTGCAGCATCCAGTGTCTCCAACCGTATGTTGGTGTCACATGGAGTGAACTGAATTGGCTGAAGACTGGTACCTGTGATGCTGGGGAGCCTCAGAAGGCGGCTGAGAGTGATCATCCGCTCGGCAGTTCTTGTGGGCGACGGCTGTAAATGCTCCAGGCTTGTCTCCGCGAGCATCAGGCCTGGAGATGTTCACACGCCGTTTCCGTTGTGGCTGAGGCGTCCTGTCTTGTTGGGATTGCCCCTTGTTCTTAGCTGGGTTTTAGCCACCCTCCTGCGCTGTTCATTAAATGGGACTGGATGCACAACTGGATCAGTCCTGGTTTCAGCTTGCGCAGCACACACTCCCCGGAACCTCCATCGTGTTGTGTGGCAATCTTCATCGTGAAGGTAGAATGTCTTCATGAGGGCTATGTGGTCGTCATTCCTACCAGTCCTGTCATGGACTGATGTACCTGCAGCAGGTAGATGGGTGAGGATGACGCTGAGTGTGATTTGTTCCCTCTACTGATTCACCCAGCTCCTGCCACAAACCCGAATATTTTCTGGCAATTATGTCCTTGAAGACTTAGCCGGTTTCAGTAAATGGTGCGAACAAACCACTCTTCTCCCAATTGTTACAGCACAGATGGAGGCCATTGGGCCCATCGTGTCTGCCCTCTCTGTGTTGCTGATGGAGTTCCCCCCTCAGTGCTTCATTGTTGCTAAATTGGGTTGTCAGTTTTATTTGTCAGATGGCTTACTCGTGACCTTTGTTACCTGGTTACCAGTTAATGATATGGAAGTGGGTGTGGCATACAAGGTTAGACCGCATCGTCGGGTCTTCGTATAACAGGCCCAACAAGTGCCAGGTAATAATCATCTCTGAAGAGCCAATCCAACCATCCATCCTTGATGTTCAAAAGCATTGCCATTGCTGAATCCTGGAACACGCTGGACTGGAATAGGCAGGAGCTAACCAGGTCAGAGGCCAGCAATCCTGCAGTGGGTAAGTGGGTAACATATCTCCTGTCTCCCCGAAGCCTGTCCACCATCTACAGTGCACAAGTCAGGAGTGTGATGGAATACTCCCCACTTACCTGCTCCAACAACACGCAAGAGACTTGACGCCATCCAAGAAAATGCAGCTTGATTGACACCATATCTACTCCCTTCACCGCCGATGGTCAGTTAGAGCACCTAGAACCCCTACAGAGTAGAGGCCGGCCATTGGGCCCATCGAGTGTACACTGATCCTCCAAAGAGCTTCCCAGTTTCGCATGGCTAACCCACCTAGCCTGCACATCCCTGGACACTATGGTCAATTTAGCACGGCCAATCCATCTGACCTGCGCATCTTTGGACT
Source organism: Chiloscyllium plagiosum (assembly GCF_004010195.1). Lineage (NCBI taxonomy): Eukaryota > Metazoa > Chordata > Chondrichthyes > Orectolobiformes > Hemiscylliidae > Chiloscyllium > Chiloscyllium plagiosum. The sequence continues at coordinate 48,931,281 of NC_057734.1, forward strand.
GTGGGAGGAAACCGGAGCACCCGGAGGAAACCCACACAGACACGGGGAGAATGTGCAAACATCTCACAGACAGTCATCAAGATGTACAGCACAGAAACAGACCCTTCGGTCCAACTCATCCATGCTGACCAGATATCCCAAGTTAATCTAGTCGCATTTGCCAGCACTTGGCCCATATCCCTCCAAACCCTTCCTATTCAAATTCCCATCCAAATGCCTTTTAAATGCTGTAATTGTACCAGCCTCCACTGCTTCCTCTGGCAGCTCATTCCATACACGTACCACCCTCTGCGTGAAAAAGTTGCCCCTCAGGTCTCTTTTATATCTTTCCCCTCTCACCCTAAACCTATGCCCTCTAGTTCTGGACTCCCCGACCCCAGGGAAAAGACCTTGTTTATTTATCCTGTCCATGCCCCTCATGATTTCATAAACCTCTATAAGGTTACCCCTCAGCCTCTGACGCTCCAGGGGAAACAGCCCCAGCCTGTTCAGTCTCTCCCTGTAGCTCAGATCCTCCAACCCTGGCAACATCCTTGTAAATCACAATGACCTTCTTATAGGAGGGAATTCAGAATTGCACACCGTTTTCCAAAAGTGGCCTGACCAATGTCCTGTACAGCTGCAACACGACCTCCCAACTCCTGTTCTCAATACTCTGACCAATAAAGGAAAGCATACCAAATGCCACCTTCACTAT
>NC_057734.1:48932250-48951570 GCF_004010195.1 Chiloscyllium plagiosum
TTGCTAATCAGTCTCCCATGGGGAACCTTGGAGTCCATATAGATCACATCTACTGCTCTGCCCTCATCAATCCTCTTTGTTACTTCTTCAAAAAACTCAATCAAGTTTGTGAGACATGATTTCCCACGCACAGTAAACGCTGATGCAAAATACTCGTTTAGTATCTCCCCCATCTCCTGTGGCTCTACACGTAGGCTGCCTTGCTGATCTTTGAGGGGCCCTATTCTCTCCCCAGTTCACCTTTTGTCCTAAATGTATTTATCACCCATGGGTGGAGTTGAGCTCAGGTCCCTGGTGCTGCAAGACAGCAGTTCTCACCACGGTGTTACTGTCCAATATGTACTATATACAAGATGCACCAAAGATCCTCAGAGGGCACCTTCCAAATTCACAACGACGTCCATCTGGAAGGACAAGAAGGGTAACAGGTACAGGAGAACACCTGCAAATTCGTCTCAAAGCCACTCACCATCCTGACTTAGAAATATATGGCTCTTTCTTCAGGGTCGGGGGTCAAAGTCCTGAAACCCCCCCCACCCAAAGGCATTGTGTGTCAACCCATAGCATGTGGACTGCAGTGTTTCAAAGCGGCAGATCATCCTCACCTTCTGAAGGACAACTGGGAAAGGGCAGTGAACGCTGCCTCAACCAGAGATTTCCACAGGTAGTGAACATAAATTAAAATTCCAGCTAAGTTGGTCAATTCAACCAAACTCTGGCCTCCAAGCTGCTTTCCCATCAAGGGGCAGACAGCCTTCCTTCAGATACTTTAATCTACCTGCTCAGGTACGTTATCACCCCCCCCCGCCCCCCAGCGCCGGAGTGGGTGAACCCATAACACCGCCACTGTGACTCAAGGCTGTCTACAAAGGCATTTTTTTAATCACACTACCCATTCCAATCACATGACATCCAAAATGTTTCACAATGGGATCCCTCGTATAGAAAATTGGAGGAAATTTGCACACAGCAAGCTTACGCAATCAGTCAGATAAACCCACTGTAGTGGTGTCAGTTGAGGGATAGCTATTGGGCAGGCCCACCAGGAATAATGCTCTTAGTTTTTGGAATAATACTGTGGGATCATCGAGTCCACCTCAGAGTAAAGACAGCATTGCGCCCCCCTCCCCACCCAACTATTCATCAGTGCAGAACAGTCCCAGGCTGTTAGCCTAGGTTTCACACACCTATCCTTGGGTAGCACCTACCCCCTCCCCTCACTGACTGGTCTGTTTATTTCTGCCATCACTGGAACGTTACCATCTTTAACCTGACTTCAAACCCTGATGAGCTTCCTGTTGTGCGGCAGTAATATAGAGCTGGGAAAAGGCACTCCCCTGGACAGGATTTGAGGAGGCTTCTCAAAACGGAAGACAGGATTGGGAAGGGTTTTACCAGAATGTGGGGCAACACCAGCCCAATGTTTTGCCAGTGAAAATTGCGGAGGGTGACCACTCAAAGCCAGGGGCAGCTTGATGGCTCAGTGGTTAGCATGGCTGCCTTCCCGTGCAGTGATGCAGGAAGAGGTGCTGGATTTACCGAGTGTACCTAACAGGAGGTGTAGCTGAAATATAAATGGGAAAGGAGCTCATTCTCTGCAGCATTAGAGCAGCAAGATTTCAGTTTGTCCTTAGGCTGATAACCTAAGCACTCCTTTGCAGCAGACTGGGCAGGTTTCAGCCTGGATTGTGCTGTGGGAGTTCTGTTTCCATGGCGATGTGTAGGCTGGAGCTTGACACTTGCTGCCCCAGTGGGCAGTTCTTACTGTAGGCCTGAAAGAAAGAGCAAAGAGGAATCATTTTTCTGACCTTTGTGTTCTCCTGGTTTACAGGAGAGATGAGGATGGACCTGTCATGACAGCGCAGCAGGTATTTGAGGAGTTTATTTGCCAGCGCCTGATGCAGGGCTATCAGATCATCGTCCAGAGCAAGAACAGGCTATCGAGCACTGCAGCCTCAGCGCCTCTCAGCAGCAGCCCCCTCTACACTCGGGGTAAGGAGCCTTGCATGTGGTAGGTTTCCATGTGGCGCCGGGTGCCCGTTAGAAGAGTTTCTCTCCTGTATGTACCTGCACTTGCAAGAATGGGCCAGACTGACTGCGATCCCCTGAGCTGCTCAATAGCCTTCAGTGCCCTGAACCTAAACGTGAGGGAGATAGCTGTTGGGCTGGACTGCAAGAGGTGAGTGAGAACCCAGACCCTGTCTTCACAGGAGCGAATTCAGCACCAGGAAAGAGGAAAGGTTGGACGAACGTAAAACCTTTTTCCAACTGATGGTGGTATCACCATCATCAGCCCCGATGGTGGGTATTCTTGTGACCCCGTCCTCCTTGTTAAGGTGGGGGCGTGAGAGTACTGATGTTACATTTGGGGCAATCCATGCCCATCCCTTCATTAATCCGACCCGATGCAGGTATCCCACGTAGGTATGGTGCCACCTCTTCCCCCAGAGATGTCATTGCAACAGCACAGTGGCTCAGCGGTTAGCACTGCTGCCTCACAGCACCAGGGGCCCAGGATCGATTCCACCCTCGGCCGACTGTCTGTGTGGAGTTTGCACATACTCCCCGTGTCTGCGGGGGTTTCCTCCAGATTTTCCGGTTTCCTCCTGCAATCTGAAGATGTGCAGGTTAGGCTGAATTGGCCATGCTAAATTACCCCATAGTGTTCAGGGGTGTGTACGTTAGGGTGAATTGGCCATGCTAAATTACCCCATAGTGTTCAGGAGTGTGTAGGTTATGGTGAATTGGCCATGCTAAATTGTCCATAGTGATCAGGGATGTATAGGTTAGGTTGAATTGGCCATGCTAAATTACCCCATAGTGTTCAGGGATGTGTAGGTTAGGGTGAATTGGCCATGCTAAATTACCCATAGTGTTCAGGGATGTGTAGGTTAGGGTGATTTGGCCATGCTAAATTACCCATAGTGTTCAGGGATGTGCAGGTTAGGGTGAATTGGCCATGCTAAATTACACATAGTGTTCAGGGTTGTGAAGGTTAGGGTGAATTGGCTATGCTAAATTACCCCATAGTGTTCAGGGATGTGTAGGTTAGGGTGAATTGGCCATGCTAAATTGCCCCATAGTGTTCAGGGGTATGTAGGTTAGATGCATTGGTCAGGGGTAAATATAGAGTAATAGGGTAGGGGAATGGGTCTGGGTGAGTTACTCTTTGGAGGGTCAGTGTGGACTTGTTTCCTCACTGTAGGGATTTTATGATTCTATGATTCCAAGGTTCACCCACTCTCCGGGGATGTGGGGCAGCTATTTTAAACCTCTTCTGGTGCTCAACACTAAGCACTCATGCACATGGCTGCCTGTAGATGCTGTGGTAACGGACTTTGCCCCCTTGCCCTGACTCCATTTGGTGAAAGCCTAGCTGGACAGAATGCTCCCGGTCAAGGTCAGGGCCAACGCAACAGCTTGTAACTCCGGCCCCATCAACTGCCCTTCCTGCATTCATGTGGCTTCCCATGGTCCCCAGGCTGTCATCCTTAGAGGTGCCAAGTTGGCCAGCATGCTTTGAAAAGCAAAGCCCTGGAAGGGGTTTGCACCCAGTTGAAACGGAAACCCAATCCAACTGAAGCCCTTAAAGAGGACTTCGTGACACAGTATGTAGACAGGCCAACAAGGGGCGAGGCCACATTAGGTTTGGTACTGGGTAATGAACCAGGCCAGGTGTTAGATTTGGAGGCAGGTGAGCACTTTGGTGATAGTCACCACAATTTGGTGTGTTTACTTTAGTGATGGAAAGGGAAAGGAATATACCGCAGGGCAGTAGTTATAGCGGGTGTAAAGGCAATTAGGATGCGATTAGGCAAGATGTAGGATGCATAGGATGGGGAAGGAAACTGCAGGGGATGGACACAACCGAAATGTGGAGCTTGTTCAAGGAACAGCTACTGTGTGTCCTTGGTACGTTAATACCTGTCAGGCAGGGAGAAAGTGGTTGAGCAAGGAAACTTGGTTTACTAAAGACGCTGAATCTCTTGTCAAGAGGAAGAAGAAGGCTTACGTAAATATGAGACATGAAGGCTCAGTTAGGGTGCTTGAGAGTTACAAGTTAGCCAGGAAGGACCTAAAGAGAGAGCTAACAAGAGCCAGGAGGGGACATGAGAAATCTTTGGCAGGTAGGATCAAGGAAAACCCTAAAGTTTTCTATTGGTATGTCAGGAATAAAAGAATGACTAGAGTAAGATGAGGGCCAGTCAAGGACAGTAGTGGAAAGTTGTGTGTGGAGTCCAAAGAGATAGGAGAGGTGCTAAATTAATATTTTTCGTCAGTATTCACATAGGAAGAAGAAAATGTGGTGGAGGACAACACTGAGGTACAGGTTATTAGACTAGACAGGATTGAGGTGCACAAGGAGGCAGTGTTAGCAAATCTGGAAAGTGTGAAAATAGGTAAGTCCCCTGGGCCGGATGGGATTTATCCTGGGATTCTCTGGGAAGCCAGGGAGGAGATTGCAGAGCCTTTGGCTTTGATCTTTGTCATCATTGTCAACAGCAATAGTGCCAGAGACTGGAGAATAGCAAATGTTATCCCCTTGTAATAATACAATCACAACTCTGGTAATTATAGACCTGTGAGCCTTACTTTGGCTGTGTGTAGGTGTTGGAAAGGATTAAAAGAGATGGGATTGATAATCATCTAGAAAGGGATAATTTGATCAGGGATAGTCAGCACGGTTTTGTGAAGGGTAGGTCGTGCCTCACAAATCTTATTGAGTTCTTTGAGAAGGTGACCAGACAGGTGGATGAGGGTAAAGCAGTTGATGTGGTGTATGTGGATTTCAGTAAAGTTCCCCATGATAGGCTATTGCAAAATATAGAGACATGGGATTGAGGGTGATTTAATGATTTGGATTAGAAATTGGCTAGCTAAAAAAAGGTGGTGGTTGACGGGAAATGTTCATCCTGGAGTTCAGTTACTAGTGGTGTACCACAAGGATCTGTTTTGGGGCCACATCTGTTTGTCATTTTTATAACTGACCTGGATGAGGGCGCAGAAGGATGGGTTAGTAAATTTGCGGATGACACTAAGGTCGGTGGAGTTGTGGACAGTGCTGAAGGATGTTATAGGTTACAGAGGGGCATAGATAAGCTGCAGAGCTGGGCTGAGAGGTGGCAAATTGAGTTTAATGCGGCAAAGTGAGAGGTGATCCACTTTGGAAGGAGTAACAGGAATACAGAGTTTTCCTGGGCTAATGGTAACATTCTTGGTAGTGTAGATGAGCTGAGAAATCTCGGTGTCTATGTGCATAGATCCCTAAAAGTTGCCACCTGAGTTGATAGGGTTGTTCAGAAGACTTCCAGTATGTTAGCCTTGATCGATGGAGGGATTGAGTTTCTGAACCATGAGGTCATGCTGCAGCTGTACAAAACTCAGGAGCAGCCGCACTTGGAGTATTGTGTACAGGTCTGGTCACCGCATTATAAGAAGGAAGTGGAAGCTTTGGAAAGTGTGCAGAACACATTTACCAGGATGTTACCTGATAGGGAGGAAAGGTCTAATGAGGAAAGGCTGAGGGACTTGAGGCTGTTTTCATTAGAGAGAAGAAGGTTGAGAGGTGACTTAATTGAGTCGTACAAGATGATCCGAGCGTTAGATAGGGTGGACAGGGAGAGCCTTTTTCCTCAAATGGTGATGGCGAGCACGAGGGGACATAGCTTTAAATTGAGGGGTGATAGATACAGGACAGATGTCAGAGATGGTTCCTTTACTCCGAGAGTAGTGGGGGCGTGGAACACACTGCCTGCGACAGTAGTAAACTCGCCACCTTAAGGCCATTAAATGGTCACTGGATAAACCTATGGACGAAAATATGTAGGTTAGATGGGCTTCAGATTGGTTTCACAGGTCAGCGCAACATCGAGGGTTGAAGGGCCTGTACTGCGCTGGAATGTTCTATGGCAGGCAGAAATGATCCTGAATGATAAGATGGCGAAAGGTGTCAGTGTGAGAGAGAGCTCACTTTCCAGTCGGAATCTCAGTGAGTAGTTGGACAGATCGTGGGGTGGTTGGGCGGAGGGGTTATAAGACCAACTCCTCATCCTAGTCCATCATTTGGACAGCGTGGTGGCTCAGTGGTGTGCACTGCTGCCTCACAGCACCAGAGACCTGGGTTCGATTCCACCCTCAGGCGACTGTCTGTGTGGAGTTTGTACATTCTCCTGTGTCTGCGTGGGTTTCCTCCGGGTGCTCCAGTTTCTTTCTACTGTCCTAAGATGTGCAGGTTAGGTCAACTGGCCATGCTAAATTGTCCTGTAGAGTCCAGGGATGTGCAGGCTAGGTGGGTTAGTCGTGGGAAATGCAGGATTACAGGAATGGGGGTGATGGATCTGGGTGGAATGCTGTTTTGGAGGATCAGTGTGGACACGATGGGCTGAATGGCCTGCTTCCACACTGTAGGGATTCTATGATCATTGGAGAGTAAAAGGTCAGTGTTTAACCTATTGATCTCCTTGTCCCTGTGATAGAGGGGGCAAGTGTAATGTTGAGCTATGAGTCGAAAGTCAGTGTGTACCCGAAGAATAAGTCCAAGCCTCCGCTTTCTCATAGCCGCCATCAGCCTCTGGGCTCTAACGGGTCTCTGTGCTAGTTCCCCCAGGGCCTCTGGGCTCTAACGGGTCTCTGTGCTAGTTCTTTCAGGGCCTCTGGGCTCTAACGGGTCTCTGTGCTAGTTCCCCCAGGGCCTCTGGGCTCTAACGGGTCTCTGTGCTAGATTCCCCCGGGCCTCTGGGCTCTAACGGGTCTCTGTGCTAGATTCCCCCCAGGGCCTCTGGGCTCTAACGGGTCTCTGTGCTAGTTCCCCCAGGGCCTCTGGGCTCTAACGGGTCTCTGTGCTAGATTCCCCCCAGGCCTCTGGGCTCTAACGGGTCTCTGTGCTAGATCCCTCTGGGCTCTAACAGGTCTCTGTGCTAGATCCCCCCGGGTCTCTGGGCTCTAATGGGTCTCTGTGCTAGATCCCCTGGGCCCCACAGAAAGATCTAGGGCTTTCTCCATGAATAAGACACACTGCACTTAATTGAAGACATCCTTCCAGATGAACTTCAGTTATGAAATAAAATCTGAGCAATGCAGATGCTGGAAATCTGAAATACCGACGACACCAACAAAACCTGTCTTTTGTGGAGAGAAAAACAGTGTTTTGAGTTCAGTGTGACAGATGTTAGCTCTATTTCTCTCTCCACAGATGCTGCCAGAGCTGCTGAGTTCCTCCTGCACTTGCTGGGTTTGGTTTAGTTGTGGAATGTCTGTTCAGTGACCTGTGTGTCATCCTCATGCCTGCAGGTCTGGTATCCAGGAACAAGCTGGAGGAGGAGGAGACTGCCTTTTGGCTGAGCATGGGCCGCACTTTTCATAAGGTCTGCCTAAAGGACAAGATCATAACTGTGACCCGCTACCTGCCCAAGTAAGTGGGGAGCAGCTGGTCCAGCGCTGCTGCTTACATGGCTGGGGTAATTCAACCCAGGCTGGGGTGGGCATTTTTCCATTTTTTTTTTTTTGCGTCTTCTGCAAAGTAAGAGGAGAGCACGAGCCCAGAATGGCAAACGGGAGCGGAGCTGGAGATTTGAACGTGGGCCACTCAGGGTTACAGTGTGTCTGTGCCACTCGTCAGCCCCAGGCACATTGATCCCAGTTGGTAGAGCAAGTTTAAATCCCCCCAGCATGGCCAAAGCACATCTGAATAGAGTGCTCCCCCAGCTCACAGAAGTAAGACTGCACAATACGTGTCTGTCTGGGGAGAAAGGAACAAGACAAATTGCATTTATGTAGCATCCTTTCAAAGCAGTTTGCAGTCACTGAAGTGTACACTACCTTTCATGACATGGCCACCTGCACTTTCCCTTCCCTTGTGGTTAGCTTACACTCCTGATGGAATTGATGACGAGATACTAGCATGCATAGGGAACTGCCTAATTGACAGAAAACAGATAAATGGTCGTTCTCAGGTTGGCAATCTGTAACTAGTGGAATGCTAAGGTACAATGGGCCAAATGGCCTCTTTCTACTCCATTACGCTCCTGTGATTCACTGCTGGTGGCTTGGCTATTTGCAATGTTTATCCACGGCCTGGATGAAGGGACTGAGTGCTTTGAAGCCAGTTTCCAAAGATGGGTGGAAAAGGATGCAGAGGCAGGTTAGGTGAGTGAACCGGTGGAGTATCATGTGGGAAAATATGAGGCTGTGTGCTTACACGGGAAGATTAATAAAGTAGAATACAATGTGAATGGTGTGAGACTGCAGAGCCCTGTGGTACAGGGGGGATCAGAGTCCCTTTTACAAAGAATCACATCGAGTCAACATGTAGGGATAGCAAGTAGAAAAACAATTGGGATGTTGGCCTTTGCTACAAAAGAGGGTGGATTGTTAACATTGGGAGGTCTCGCTGCAGCTGTGCAGGCCATGGGTAGGACTGTTGTGGTCTCCTTCCTTATGTGAGGGATGCACTTACATTGGAAGCAGTTCTGTGTCGGTTCACTCGGCTGATTCCTTGGATAAAGAGGTTACCCTGTGAGGAGGGGTTGAACAAATTGCGCCAAGCCTTGTTGAAGTGTAGGGGAATGAGAGGTGACCTTATTGAGCTGCCTTGACCGGCCGGATGCTGAAAGGATGATCCCTGTGGCAGGATCTAGAACGCGGGGGCACAGTTTAAAATAAGAGCTGAAGCAGGTGGCTGGAACCACAAGCTGCCTGCTGTGTTGGAAGTGTCCTTTTGTTTAGTGCTGCTTTCATTCTGGGAAGGTATGCTGACCAAACTCCCTTAAAACCTATCAAGGCAATAGCCTAAGGAGTAACTTTTATTAAAGGCAAGTGTAAGGTGCTATGTTTCAGTTGTGATTTGTTGGTCAAACTACTTGGCTTAAAGCAACACACGCTTTATTCTTATATCACAGTTAAAATACAGACACACAAAAAGAATTGGCAAAACTAACTCTATCGAAATACTTAACAAAATAAGACATTATTTCATGACTAATCTAATGTTCCAATAGAACAGTCTTGGCACAGGCAAATTCAGCATATCAGATTTCCTTCACTTGCTGTCTCCAGTCCAGGAGAAGGAACACTGACAGAATAAATCTAGCAGCAGAGAGAGCGCTCAAGCTTTTTGCAACAGCAGAGCGAGACAGCTGTATCTAGCAGCTTCAACTCCAAAAACCCCCTTCACCAACTGGAACACAGAACAGTACAGCACAGTGCAGACCCTTCGGCCCTCAATGTTGGGCCCGCCTTTTATCCTACTCAGACTAACCTACATACACTTCAATTTTCTATCATCCATGTGCTTAAATGTCCCTAATGTATCTGACTAATACCACCACTGACAATGCATTTCACACACCCACCACCATCTGTGTAAAGAACCGACCTCTGACATCTCCCCTAAACCTTCGTCCAATCACCTTAAAATTATGCCCCCTCGTGATTGACATTTCCACCCTGGGAACAAGTCTCTGGCTATCCACTCTATCTATGCCTCTCATCATCTTGTACACCTCTAACAAGTCATCTCTCATCCTCTTTCGTTGCAATGAGAAAACTCCGAGCTCCCTCAACCTTTCTTCATAAGACATGCCCTCCAGTTCAGACAGCATCCTGGTAAACCTCCTCTGTACTCTCTCTAAAGCTTCCACATCCTCCCTATAATGATGCGACCAGAACTGAACACAATATTCCAAGTGTGGTCTAACCAGGGCTCTGTAGAGCTGCAGCATAACCTTGAGGCTATTACACTTGATCCCCTTGCTAGTGAAAGCCAACACACCATATACCTCCTTAACAACCCTATCAAGTTGGGTGACAACTTTGAGGGATCTTTGGACGTGGACCCCAAGATCCCTCTGTTCCTCCACACTGCCAAGAATTCTGCCTTTAACCCTGTATTCTGCATTCACATTTGACCTTCCGAAGTGAATCACTTCACACTTTTCCAGGTTGAACTCCATCTGCCACTTCTCAGCCCAGCTCTGCATCCTGTCAATGTCCCGTTGCAACCTACAACAGCCCTCCACACTCTCCACAACTCCTCCAACCATCGTGTCATTGGAAAACTTACTAACCCACCTTTCCACTTCCTCATCCAAGTCATTTATATAAATCACAAAGAGCAGAGGTCCCAGAACCGATCCCTGCAGAACACCACTGATCACCGAGCTCCAGGCTGAATGCTTTCTGTCTACTATCACCCTCTGTCTTCTATAGGCCATCCAATTCTGTATCCAAACAGCCAAATTTCCCTCTATGCCATGACTCCTGACTTTCTGAATGAGCCTACCGTGGGGAACCTTATCAAACGCCTTGCTCAAATCCATGTAAACCACATCCACTGCTCTACCTTCATCAATGTGTTTTGTCACTCCCTCAAAGATTTCAATAAGGCATGTAAGACATGACCTGCCCCTTTCAGAGTCATGCTGACTACCTCTAATCAGACTATGCTTTTCCAAATAATTATAAATCCTGACTCTCTGAGTCCTCTCCAATACTTTGCCCTCCACTGACATAAGGCTGATTGGTCTGTAGTTCCCAGGATTATCCCTACTCTCTTTCTTGAACAAGGGAATAACATTTGCCATCCTCCAATCATCTGGCACTACTCCTGTGGACAGTGAGGACACAAATATCATGCCAAAGGTGCAGCAATCTCCTCCTTCGCTTCCTGTAGTAACCTTGGGTATGTCCCGTCTGGCCCAGGGGATTTATCTATCCTTATGTTTTTCAAAATTTCCAGCACGTCCTCCTCCTTAACATCAACCTGTCACTGTGTTTCACACTGTCCTCACAAAGGACACGGTCCCTCTCACTAGTGAATACTGAAGCAAAGTATTCATTAAGGACCTTCTCTACCTCCTCCGACTCCAGGCACAAGTTTGCCTCACTATCCCTGATCGGCCCTACCCTCACTCTGGCCATCCTCTTGTCCCGTACATAAGTGAGAGGTTTCCCTTAATCCTATCCGCCAAGGGTTTTTCATGCCCCCTTCTAGCTCTCCTAAGTCCATCCTTCAGTTCCATCCTGACTACCCTGTAACCCTCTAAAGCCCTGTCCGATCCTTGCTTCCTCAACCTTAAGTAAGCTTCCTTATTCCTCTTGACTAGATGTTCCACATCCCTCGTCACCTAAGGTTCCTTCACCCTACCATCCTTCCTTGACTCAGTGGGACAGACCTGTCCAGCACTCGCAGCAAGTGCTCCCTCAACAACCTCCAGACTTCTGTCATGCATTTCCCTGAGAATATCTGCTCCCGGTTTATGTTCCACAGTTCCTGTCTAAAAGCATTGTAATTCCCCCTCCCCGAATTAAATACTTTCCCATACCGTCTGCTCCCATCCCTCTCCATGCCTATAGTAAAGGTCAGGGAGTTGTGATCACTATCACCAAGAGATCTGACACCTGGCCTGGTTTGTTGCCAAGCACCAAATCCAATATGGCCTCCCTCTAGTCAGCTTATCTACATATTGAGTCAGGAATCCTTTCTGGACACACCTGACAAAATCTGCTCCTTCCAACTATTTGCACTAAGGCGGTTCCAATCAATATTAGGGAAGTTGAAGTCACCCACGACAACAACCCTGTTACTTCTGCACCTTTCCACAACTGCAGGGTCTGTTTCCATGCTGTACACCTCTATGACTCTATCTGTCCCCCAATCTGCTCCTCTGTGTCTCTGTTGCTATTGGGGGGGCTTGTAGAAAACTCCCAATCAAGTGACTGTTCCTTTCCTGTTTTTGACTTCCACCCTTACTGACTCTGCTGACAAACCCTTCCTCAAGAACCTCCCTTTCTGCAGCTGTGATACTGTCCCTGATTAGCAATGCCACTCCCCCCACCTCTTTTACCTCCCTCCCTATTCCTTTTGAAATATCTGAACCCTGGAACATCCAGCAACCATTCCTACTCCTGTGCTATCCAAGTCCCTGTAACAGCCACAATATCGTAACTCCAAGCACTGATTCATGCTCGAAGTTTATCATCCTTATTAGTGATGGGTTCACTAATATGGATTCACCATTAGATCCCAGGGGAAGGAAATGGTGTGCTGGGGTTGGGAAGTGGTTTACGTTAGATTAGATTCCCTACAGTAAGGAAACAGGCCCTTTACCCCATCAAGTCCACAATGACCCTCCAAAGATAAACTCATCCCCCTACTAGATATTTATCCCTGACTAATGCACCTAACACTGTGGGCAATTTAGCATGGCCAATTCACCTGACCTGCACATCTTTGGACAATAGACAACAGGTGCAGGAGTAGGCCATTCTGCCCTTGGAGTCTGCACCACCATTCAATATGATCATGGCTGATCATCCTTAATCAGTATCCTGTTCCTGCCTTATCTCCATAACCCTTGATTCCACTATCCTTGAGAGCTCTATCCAACGGGGGGCTTGTAGAAAACTCCCAATCAAGTGACTATTCCTTTCCTGTTTTTGACTTCCAACCTTACTGACTCTGCTGACAAACCCTTCCTCAACAACCTCCCTTTCTGCAGCTGTGATACTGTCCCTGATAAGCAATGCCACTCCCCCCACCTCTTTTACCTCCCTCCCTATTCCTTTTGAAACATCTAAACCCTGGAACATCCAGCAGCCATCCCTGCTCCTGTGATATCCAAATCCCTGTAACAGCCACAATATCGTAGCTCCAAGTATCCATGCTCTGAGTTTGTCACCCTTCTTCCTGACCCTTATTTCATTAAAACAGACACACTTCAACCCATCACACTGACTGTGCCTTTGCCCTGTCAACTGTCTATCTGTCCTCACAGACTCTCTGCACCTATATCTGACTGTCACCACCTACTCCATCATCTGATGCTGAGCTCCACTTCACACCCTTATGCCAATCTAGTTTAAACCTCCTTGTTTAAACTGAAAGCAAAATCAGAACCCTGGGTGTGTGTGAGCCTGACTCTACCCACTTCCTTTGCCAAATTAAAATAAAAACAAAAGTTATTCACTGAGTTTCCACTCAGCTCGGCACTGGCTTTTCAACACTCTTCAAGGGAGCCAGGACAGAACAAATCCCATGTAAAGGCCCATTACCTCACAATGCTCAGCTTGGCGTCAGGCTCACTGCCCTCCAATGGCAGACTTCAGGGTGACCGGTGGGACCCATTGAGTGTCAGGCCAGGCTGGCTAACAGCCCAGATCGGCTCTTTTGAGTTCTCTTGCCAGTTCTCCCGTTCTCTCTTGGACAGTCTAGCCCTCCCACCTCACACCTCATCTCTGCCCCCAACCAATCCCTATGCCACCTCAGTGTCTCTCAAAACTCCCCAACAGACTTTCTCGTTACCCTCCATGCCAACTCAGGGCCCTTCCACATTCAGCCAGCATCATGTGGGGCCTTGCTTTGTAGTGTAGGAAGGGTATTCAGGCTGTAGGGGATGGGATATGGGGGTATACAGATGAGGGGTACAGAGGGTGGCGTCAGGTGGTTGGCAGGGTTTAGATTAGATTCCCTACAGTGTGGACACAAGCCCTTCGGCCCAATAAGTCCACACTGACCCTCTGAAGAGCAACCCACCCATACCCATCTCCCTCTAACTAATGCACCTAACACTATGGGCAGTTTAGCATGGCCAATTCACATGACCTCCATATCTTTGGATTGTGGGAGGAAACCGGAGCACCCGGAGGAAACCCACACAGACACAGGGAGAATGTGCAAACTTCACACAGACACCCAAGGCTGGAATTGAACCCAGGTCCCTGGCACTGTTAGGCAGCAGTGCTAATCACTGAGCCACCATGCTGCCCTTAGTTAGCTGGGTTCAGAGTCTGATTGCCTGGGGAGGGCTGTCAGGGAGACCTCTTTGTGAGTGATAGAGGGCCAGTTGAGCAGTTCCCTAGATGTTGGCCTCAGTTTTAACTCTGTCCAACATTTTACAAAATTGTTACGGCACAGAAGGAGTATGGCAAATCGTGCCTACAGTGATTCTGTTGCCTAGCACCAAACTCCTGCTTTCCCCCCATACCCTTTCTGTCCAAGTAACCATCAAATACCCCTCCTGAATGCCTCAATTGAACACATTTCCAAGCAGTGCGTTCCAGACCCGAACTATTTGTGATGTAAAGGAAGACTTTCTTTCATCACCCTTTTGATTCTTTTGCATGTCACTTTAAATCTATACCCTCTCCATATTTTCTTTTATGAGCAGAAGCAGTTTCTCCCTGTGTGATCTAACCGGCCTGCTCTTGATCTTGAAAGCCTCCATCAGCTGCCCTCTCAACCTCCTTTCCAAAGGGAACAGACCTGCTGTTTACCCTCACTCCCAAAGTTTCTCATTCCTGCTGCCCATTCTTGTAAATCGCTTCTGCACTCTCTCTAATACATTCACATCCTTCCTGTGATATGGCGCCCATGACTGTACACAAGAACAAGGAATTGGTGAAGGGTGGTGGGGAGACAGGAAAGGAGGGATTGCAGATATGGGGAGGGTGAGGGCATCGTACAGTGGCTATGACTGACTGAGGATGGCTGTATTTTCATTCCTGATGAAGGGCTTGTGCCCGAAACGTCGACTCTCCCGCTCCTCAGGTGCTGCCTGACCGGCTGTGCTTTTTCAGCGCCACACTTTTCGACTGATCTGCAGCCCTTATTTTCTCTCAGCGACTGTATTCTCTGTCTGACATAGGTACCCTTATGAATCGGCTCAGATCCAGTACACCTACAGCCTGTGCCCACCACATTCCAACACGGAGTTTGTGTCATGCTGGGTAGAATTCTTACACGAGCGGCTGGAAGAGTACAAGTGGAATTACCTGGATCAGTATATCTGCTCGTCAGGCTCTGAGGATTTCAGGTAGATATCTCCACCTCTCCTTCCTGCCCACTTTCCTGTCTCTGAGCTCCCTCGAGGGTTCTGGTTGCTCTGTCAGACCCACAGAAAGTTGTTCTGCTGTGGAGCATGAACCTCAGACACGGGTAAAGGATGCAGCTCAGTGCCAGAATCCCACCGAGAGGAGAAGGACACCGTAGGTGCCAGCTACAGACGTACCGTGGGAGAATTCTGAGAACCGCATGCTGTGTGTGAGAGAGATCCTGTGTACGTAGGAGTCAGCTAGGCACCGGGCCAAGATTAGAAGTCTCAATAACAAGAAGATGTTTGCTTGTGCCCTTGATCTGTGATACACCACTTTTCTCCAGCCTGATCTATTCCAGTAATCTCTCAGCTGGCGTTCTACCCAGCAACCTCCATTGTCTAGAGTTCATTCACGTTTCTGTGGCCTCCCCCCTCCCTATCTGTGTACTCTCCTGAAACTTGAAAGATTTACAAGGATGTTGCCAGGGTTAGAGGATTTGAGCTATAAGGAGAGGTTGAACAGGTTGGGGCTGTTTTCCCTGGAGCGTCGGAGGCTGAGGGGCGACCTTATAGAGGTTTACAAAATCATGAGGGACATGGATAGGATAAATAGACATCGTCTTTTCCCTGGGGTCGGGTAGTCCAGAACTAGAGGGCATAGGTTTAGGGTGAGAGGGGAAAGATATAAAAGAGACCTAAGGGGCAACGTTTTCACACAGAGGGTGGTACGTGTATGGAATGAGCTGCCAGAGGAAGTGGTGGAGGCTGGTACAATTACAGCATTTAAGAGGCATTTGGATGGGTATATGAATAGAAAGGGTTTGGAGGGATATGGGCCAAGTGCTGGCAGGTGGGACTAGATTGGGTTGGGATATCTGGTCGGCACGGACGGGTTGGACATGCTGTACATCGCTATGACTCTAAGTCTCCCAGATCTTTATATCCATCAGTTCTAACCTTTTAACTTCTATTCTCTCTCATTTTTTGTTTCTCCTGTGTAGTCCGCGTGCACTAGTGACCTGGAAGTTGATGCGTTGGCATGCCAACTGGCGATGCGCAGACCCTCTCAGGAGCCAAGCATCTTAAAGCGAACATTTCTCTTAGCCGTTCTGCCCCCCTCCCAACCCAGACCCCGTTTTTAACCGCTCCATCATTAGTGGCCATGCATTATGCCGTCTCATCTTCAAGCTCTTGCATTTCCTCTCTGAACCTCTCCACCTCGCTGCCCTCCATTTCTTTTCTTGTGGGATGTGGCTGTCGCTGGCTTGACCAGCACTTATTGCCCGTCCTTAGTTGCCCTTGGGAGGGCGGTGGTGAGCTGTGTTCTGGAACTGCTCAGTCCATGTGCTGTGGGTTGACCCACAATGCCCTTAGGGTGGGAATTCCATGATTCTGGCCCAGTAACAGTGAAGGAACAGCGATATATTTCCAAGTCAGGATGGTGAGTGGCTTGGACGGGAGTATACATTTAAAATGTTCCTTAAAAAAGAACGCCTTTGACCAAGCTTCTGGTCTCGGATTTCCCTATCACCTTTGCATCAGATTTTATCTGGCAGCACTCCTGTGAAGCATTCTGGGTAATCTCTTGTACTAAAAGTGTGGTATAAATGCAAGTTGTTCTTGAAGTAAGTGAGACTGTGAAGTCGGTGAGTAAGTCTCTTTGTTTTTGTCTTGCTGCTCCAAAGCCTGATAGAATCCCTGAAGTTCTGGAGGACGCGGTTCCTTCTGCTCCCGGCCTGTGTAACAGCTACCAAGCGGATCGTAGAGGGAGAGAGCCGCTGTGATGTTTACGGAGAGAAGCTCCACTCAGACCAGGAGGAGTGGCAGCTGCTGGATGGCTTCATTCGCTTCGTCGAGGGTTTGAATCGAATCCGGAGACGGCATCGTTCCGACAGAATCATCCGGGTGAGGCTGCTGTTTGACCTTCCAGTGGGACACCCCTTATTGGCACCAGGGACTGGGACAGTAGAGTGTGTAGTTGACCTGACCAGGGGCGAGCTGTGTTGATGTTTGGCAGCTGCCCGGCATCGCTCTGACTGTGAACCACCTTTCTCAGTTCTTTACTGTCCTATTGGACTTGAGAGGCAGTATTCCCATTCAGTAAGGGAGGGAAGAGATTAACATTGCCCAATGAAAACAGAAATCACTGGAAAAGCTCAGCAGGTCTGGCAGCACCTGTGGAGAGAAATCAGAGTTAACGGTTGGAACCAGTGACTCTTCCTCAGAGCAGATGGTGACTAGGAAATTGTCAGTGTATATGCAGAAGATCGGGTGATAAGTTCTGCCCACAAACAAATACCCCGAGCTTCCAGTTACCTGCCACTTGCCCAGCCCCCCGCCGTTCCCTGTCCAACATCCCTGTCTCAGGCTTGCTGCAGTGCTCCAGGGAAGCTCAGCACAAGCTGGAAGAACAGCACCTCATTTTCCGCTTGGGGACCCTGCAGCCGCTGGATTCAGTATCGAGTTCAATCATTTTCGGGTCTGAGCACCTTCTCCCATGTCCTTCCCCCAACCCCCACACACCAGGCCTTGTCATCACATGGGCTGCTACCACACACACCCCATTGTGAGTCACTAACCGTCCCCATTAAAACCTATTCACCCTTCTAGCCAGATTGTCAACCCCTCCTTTGTACATCCTGCCTTTGGGTTCTATCCGCATCGATCATTTACTCCTTATCCCCTCCCCCGACCCTCTCTTCTGCGTATTTTGCCAGCTACTGTCAGTCTGTGGAAGGGTCACTTGACCCAAAGCATTACCTCTGATTTCTCTCCACAAATGTTGCAAGACCTCATGAGTTTTTTCAGCAATTTCAGTTTGTTTCTGATTTCCAGCATCCACAGTTGTTTTTGATTTTTAACTTTGCTTAACTTGCTTTGGCTGAACTGCGCCAACTAACATAATGTACAGTATACAGGTTAACACCAGAGGAAGGGCTTTAGTGAAAATGCCGATTTCTGAAGTAAATGGGTACACCCTCCCTCTTACAGTTAGTGAGGAAATAAATCGTAACCATCCATTGGACTCGATTTTGCTGGAATAAAATTGAGTGATCTCACGACAAAATTAACTGTCAACTTGTGGTGAGGAAGAGATGAAGCATTAATCTCTTCCCCAAGTACAGTTAATTGTAGTCCTTGTGTCATGAGCATGTGCAAACCGTATCTTGCCCTGCTTGACCTCCAACCTGAGTTTCACAATGTTACTGCTTTCGCACATGGATAGTAGAACAGTACAGGCCCTTCGACCCTGGATGTTTTACCATTTATCCTACTCTAACATCAAACTAACCAATGTAACCTTCATTTTATTATTATCCAAGAGTCACTTAAATGTCCCTAACGTATCTAACTGTACTACCACTGCTGACGGTGCATTCCACACACCCACCGCTCTCTGTGTAAAGAACCTACCTCTGACATCTCCCTTAAACCTTCCTCCAATCATTTTAAAATTATGCCCCCTTGTGATAGACATTTCTGCCCTGGGAACAAGTCTCTGGCTACCCACTCTATTTACGCCTCTCATCATCTTGTACACCTCTATCAAGTCACCTCTCATCCTCCTTCACTCCAATGAGAAAAGCCCTAGCTCCCTCAACCTTTCTTCATAAGACATGCCCTCCAGTCCAGGCAGCAGCCTGGTAAATCTCCATTGCACCCTCTCTAAAGCTTCCATATCCTTCCTATAATGAGTCCATTAGGCTTGACACAGATAGTTAAGTCTGGTAATTAACAGTGTAAGGATACTGAAAGCTGGGATCACTCTTGGAAGGAGTAACAGGAATGCAGAATACTGGGCTAATGGTAAGATTCTTGGTCGTGCAGATGAACAGAGAGGTCTCTGTGTCCAGATCCCTGAAAGATACCAGCCAGGTTGATAGGGTTGTTAAGAAGGCATACGTGTTAGCTTTTATTGGTAAAGGGATTGCGTTTCGGAGCCATGAGGTCATGCTGCAGCTCTACAAAACTGGTGCGGCTGCACTTGGAGTATTGCATACAGTTCTGGTCGCTGCATTATAGGAATGATGTGGAAGCGTTGGAAAGGGTTCAGAGGATATTTACCAGGAAGTTGCCTGGTATGGAGGGAAGGTCTTATGAGGAAAGGCTGAGGGACTTGAGGCTGTTTCCATTAGAGAGCAGAAGGTTGAGAGGCGAATTAATTGAGACATACAAGATGATCAGAGGGTTAGATAGGGTGGACAGTCAAAGCCTTTTTCCTCGGATGGTGATGGCTAGCACGAGGGGACTTAGCTTTAAATTGAGGGGTGATTCACATATCGGACAGATGTCAGAGGTAGTTTCTTTACTCTGCCTGCGACGGTAGTAGACTCGCCAACCTTAAGGGCATTTAAATGGTCATTGGATAAAAATATGGATGAAAATGGAATAGTGTAGGATTGATAGGCTTCAGATTGGTTCCACAGGTCAGTACAACACCGCAGGCCAAATGGCCTGTTCTGCGCTGGAATGTCCTATGTTAACAGCGTGGGCCGAAGGGCCTGTTCTG
>NC_057734.1:48953462-48969726 GCF_004010195.1 Chiloscyllium plagiosum
CTGCGCTGGAATGTTCTATGTTAACAGCGTGGGCCGAAGGGCCTGTTCTGCGCTGGAATGTTCTATGTTAACAGTGTGGGCCGAAGGGCCTGTTCTGCGCTGGAATGTTCTGTGTTAACAGCATGAGCCGAAGGGCCTGTTCTGCGCTGGAATGTTCTATGTTCCATGTTCTTCCCGAGAAAGCGTGAACTCATTTCTTCAGCTTCTGAATAATTAAAGATCTTTCTAAATTAAAAGTTACGCTTTTCCTTTTGTACTTTTTATTTCCATTCTTTCTCCCAATCCAGTTTTTCCTTTCACTTCCCATTCTATAATTGATTTGCCAATTTATTTCACCCACTCTAATTCCCCCTCCTCTCGTTGTCTATTTTCCCAATCTTTTTCTCTCAGGTAAAAGACTCTACAATCCTTCACCAAGGATCTAGCTGTCTAGTTGTGTTCACAGTGCAGTTAACAATACTCCTCTCCAGTGACTTTACTTGATCCATAACAATGTAAGAGAGAGGAGCAGGTGTAGGACATTCAGCCCCTCAGTTCTGTTCTGTCATTCAATCAGATTATAGAGTCACTGAGTTGTACAGTAGGGGAGACACACCCTTCGGTCCAACTCGTCCACACCGACCGGATATCCCAAATTAATCTCGTCCCATTTGCCAGCATTTATCCTTCCTATTCATGGCTCCATCCAGATGCCTTTTAAATGCTGTAATTGTACCAGCCTCCATTGCTTCCTTTGGCAGCTCATTCCATGCACGCACCACCCTCTGCATGAAGAAGTTGCCCCTTATGTCCCTTTTAAATCTAATGTCTACTCCCTTTAAGAATTTTGTAAGTCTCAATGAGATCATTGCTCATCCTTCTGAACTCCAGAGTCTCCTCAATCTCTCCTCATAGGTCAGTCCCACCATCCCAGGAATCGGGTTGACGAACCTCTGCTGCATTCCCCTCAATGACGTGTACCCCCCCCCCCCCCTTTGTGTTAGGGGATCAAAACTGCCTACAACACTCTC
The DNA here is from genome assembly GCF_004010195.1 of Chiloscyllium plagiosum. Lineage (NCBI taxonomy): Eukaryota > Metazoa > Chordata > Chondrichthyes > Orectolobiformes > Hemiscylliidae > Chiloscyllium > Chiloscyllium plagiosum. Next base: position 48,954,473 of record NC_057734.1, read on the forward strand.
TAAATGCAGTCCATCCATGGTTCGATAACAACTGGAGCCAAATCCTCTCACCATAAAGGCCAAGTAAAATTTGCCGCCTTAATTGCTTGCACCAGCATGTCAGCAGCAGTCAGTGGCTCAAGAGCATGGGCAGCTCCTGGTGCCTTTGGAGATCCACATTTTACACTCACTCACAAGGTAAGGAATACTCTGCACCACAATTCATCCTATGAAAATGGATAGCCCCATACTTCTCCACATTAAATTCCATCTGCTATGCTTGTGCCCACTCACTCGGTCCAAGTCCCTTTGAAGGTCACCTTCTACCTCAGTTTGATTTTCCCACATCATCCCATATCCTTTAATTACCTCAGTGTGCAAAGTTCCATCAGTCTCCATCTGCTATACGCTCGAAGTCTGAGTAGAGAATTGCAAAGGGTCTTAACCTTAAGAGGAAATGTCTCCCCATTTCCGTTTTCAATACTTGACCCGGTATTCCGCGACTCGGGGCTTGTGTCCTAGATCCCTCAGCCTGGAGTGCACGTTCTCAGCATCTATACTATCAAGCCCCTTCCCAAAGTTATAATAGAATCACCCCTTACTATTAAGCTTCAGAGAGTAAGGGTCTAATCTGTCAGGCAATCCTTTTATCCCAGGAATTGGTCTCGCAAATTTATTTAAATTCCATCTGCTATGCTTATGCCCATTCACTCGGTCCAAATCCCTTTGAAGGTCATCTTCTACCTCAGTTTGATCTTGCCACACCATCCCATATCCTTTAATTACCTCAGTGTGCAAAAATCCATCAATCTCCATCTGCTATACGCTCGAAGTCTGAGTCGAGAATTACAAAGGGTCTTAACCTTAAGAGGAAATGTCTCCCCATTTCCGTTTTCAATACTTGACCCAGTATTCCGAGGCTTGTGTCCTAGATCCCTCAGCCTGGAGTGCACGTTCTCAGCATCTATCCTATCAAGCCCCTTCCCAAAGTTATAATAGAATCACCCCTTACTATTAAGCTTCAGAGAGTAAGGGTCTAATCTGTCAGGCAATCCTTTTATCCCAGGAATTGGTCTCGCAAATTTATATTGCACACCCTCAAGAGGTAGTATATTGTTCCTTGATGAAAGTGACCAAACCCCTATACAGCAATCCAGTTGTGGTCCCTTTAGAGTCCAATATAGTTCTCCAGCTCTGTCAGGGGCAGCAGTTTTCTTGATACACTCTGATGTGACATTGTGATTTCCACAGCACCAATCATATACTGTCAGCAATGTGATTGGATTTGCACATGAAAACATGAACCTCATTTGGAGTGAGGTGAGCTTTCAGTCCACATCTGAGCTGTCATTGAGCCTCCCCCTGTTTCCCTCACTGGAGTATCATCTCACTGACTCCCACTTATCTGCTGCTGAAATCCTTGTGCATACAATTGTCACCTCTAGACTTGTCTGTCCCAGCAAAGTCTTCCTCAGTCTCCCATCTTCTACTCTATAACCTTGAAGGCATCCGAATCCTTGGTGCATGTGTTCTAACTTGCATCACGTCACAGTTGCCCATCAACCCTGTGCTCGCTGACCTACATTGGCAGCTGGTTAAACAACATCTCAATTATTGTGTTCTCATCCAGTTTGCAAATTCCTCCCTGTCCTAGCCCCTTCTGATTTCTGTCCTCTTTTGTTTTTGACTGTGCCTCAGTCCAACTTTGAGTTAATTGATTGCTCGAGCTGTCCAGTTGAGATATTACCGTACAGGTGAACATACAGACTTATTCCTTACTGGTGGAGCACAATTTCTCCATTTGATTTGAATGGGGTTAGGACAAGTACGCAGTGGAACACTGAAAGTCAAACTAAATATTGTCACGAAGATATACTCCCTAACGTCAGCTCCATAAAGTGTAAGGTCCATGCCCATCTGTCGAGTCCAAGGACTGTCTATAGCAGGAATGGTGTCTTATAATATAAGCCGCAGCCAATAGCCACGTGGCATCAGTTTTGATTGAAGATGTGAAATTAACTGGGGATGTATATTTTTTGTATAAATATATATAAAATATGTGTGTGTGTGTATATATATATATATATATATATATATATATACACACATACAGATATATCGTTCCTGTACAAAATTACATCCTGAATTTTGTTCCATCCAGAATTGTCCCCAATAACCACATTATTTGATGACACATTTCAACCCTTTTTCTATTGCTTCCGTCTAAAGTGTCAGGCTGCAAGTCCCTTGCTCTGCCTGACTGGATTTAATTTTAGATCCATCAGCTGATTAGCTTTTGACGGGTGCAGTAGTGAGGAGACTGGAGAATATCGATGGGCATTGTTGCCATCGGAGGTTTCCCTTCGGCCTTGGTCACTGGAAGCGTACAGGTTTCACAGCAACAGGGACTGCGTGTGTCTGTGAAAATGAGATTTTCAAGTGGACAGAGATGAATGGTTTAGTGATAGCTGAAGCTGCCAGATTTGGAGTGTTGCAATGAACGTCCACTGTCCTATCGGTCATCCCAGAATGTAGGACCACTGTGGTCAGTCACAGTGTGAAGACTGGAGATAAACGTGACCTTGCTGCTTGTGAGGTACCAGCATAAGGCGAGCAGATTCGAATTCTGGAATATTCCTTTCACCGTTCAAGCTTCCCTCTATTCATTTGAGGCCGATTTTCCCAGGGAAGGGCATCCAGTGTCTGATTGTGACGCAGATTGAAATTGGTGGGTACGATGTTGTAGTGTCGCAAGAGGGTCAGGGATGGGAACTTAAATACCCAAAGGTACGCATCCTATCGAAAGGTGGGCATTGGGGGTGGAGTTGTTTGTTAGTAAGGAATTAAATTAAATCGATAGCAAGATGTGATGTAGAGTTGGAAGGCGATTAACCTCTGTGGGTAGAGTTGAGGAACAGCTAGAGAAAAGAGCCTGATAGGAGTTGTGTACACAGGCCTCCTAGCGGTAGTCAGGATGTGGGGAAGAAAATAAATCAGGAAATAAAGTAATCGTGAGGGACTTTCACATGCAGGTGGAGTGGGAAAGAAAAGGAATTTGTGGAAAGTCTGCGAGATGTTTAGTTTTGGGAGCAGCTTGTGGTAGAGCCTAACAGAGAACAGACAATTCTGGGTGTGGTGATGTGTAATGAGGCCCACTTGATCGGGCAGTCTAAGGTAAAGGAATCCCCAGGGGAGAGTGACTATAACCTGATAGAATTCACCCCACAGTTTGAGAGGGAGAAGCTGGAATCAGATGTAATGGTATTACAATTAAGTAAAGGGAACTACAAAGACACGAGGGAGGAGCTGGCCAGAGTTGATGAGCAGGGGATTCCAGCAGGGAAGATGGCGGAGCAGCAATGGCACCAGTTTCTGGGAGGTACAGCAGACATTCTAAAGGGAGGGGGAGGCAACCATGACTGGCAAGGTTAAAATTCACACAACACCAGGTTATAGTCCAGCAGGTGTAATTGGAAGTACTCGCTTTTGGAGCGCTGCTCCTTCGTCAGGTGGTTGTGGAGTGCCAAAAGCTAGTACTTCCAGTTACACCTACTGGACTATAACCTGGTGTTGTGTGAGTTTTAACTTTGTCCACCCCAGTCCAACACCGGCTCCTCCAAGTCATGACTGACAGGAGAATTCAGGGACAACGTAAAAGCAAAAGAAAAAGTATACAATGTGGTGAAATTAGTGGGAAGCCAGAGGATTGGGAAGCCTTTTAATAACAAGTAGAGGATAACAAGAAAAATAATAAGGAAGGAGAAGATGAAGCTAACTAGTGATATAAAAGAAGATTACAAGGGTTTTAGGTTATAAAAGGTAAGAAGGAAGCGAGAGCGGACATTGGTGGAAAGTGAGGCTGGAGAAGTAGTAATGGGGAGCAAAGGGATGGCAGAGGAACTGAAAAGGTACTTTGTGTCAGCTTTCACGGTGGAAGACACCAACACATGCCAGATGGGAGCAGAGGTGAGAAGAAGCTGAAAGGTCTGAAGGTAGATGCAGCACCTGGACCAATGGACTACACCCCAGAATTGTGAAGGAGATAGCTGAGGAGATTGTGGAGACATTGGTGGTGATCTTACAGGAATCACTGGAGTCAGGGAGGGTGCCAGAGAACTGGAAACTGATTGATGTCATCCTATTTAAGAAGGGAAGGAGGCAGAAGATGGGAAGTTATAGCTCAGTTAGCCTGACCTTGGTTGTTGGTAAGAGTCCATTATGGAGGTTGAGATTGCAGAGTACTTGGACGTGCATGGTAAAATAGGGCTGAGTCAGTACGGCTTCATCAATGGGAGGTCATGCCTGACGCATCATTTAGAATTCTTTGAGGAGGTAATGAGTGAGTCAGACAAAGGAAAACCAGTGGACATGATGTATTTGGATTTCCAGATGGCCTTGAATATGGTATCACACAGGAGTCTGCTAAATAAGATAAGAGCCCATGGTGTTAGGGGCTAGTACTGGTGTGGATAGAGGATTGGCTGACTGAGGGAAGGCAGAGAGTGGGGATAAAAGGATTTTTTTTTCACAATGGCAGCCAGAGACGAGTGGAGTTCTGCAGGTATTGGTGCTGGGACCACAACTATTTACATGTTACTTTAACCATCTGGATGAAGGAAGGATGAGGGCATAATTGCTAAGTTTGCAGATGACACGAAGATAGCTGGAGGGACAGGTAGTTTTAAGGAAGTGGAAGGCTGTAGAAGGTCTTGGACAGGCTCAGAGTGGGAAAGGAAGTAGCAGATGGAATACAATGTGGGAAAGTGTGAGGTTATGCACTTTGATAGGAAAGATTTTGTGACTCTATAATAGAGATGTAGAATATTTTCTAAATGGAAAAAGGCTTCAGAAATCTGGGAGTCTAGTTCAGGATTTTCTTAGGGTTAACCTGCAGGTTCAGTTGACAGTTAGGAAGATAAACGCAAAGTTAGCATTCATTTCAAGAGGGCTGCAATACAAGGGCACTGTTGGACTACTGAGGCTGTAGAAGGCTCTGGTCAGACCACATTTGGAATACCCAGAGCAGTTTTGGGTCCCGCATCGAAGGAAGGATGTGCTGACGTTTGTGGGGGTCCAGCGGAGGTTTACAAGAATGAGCTCTGGCAGGAAGGGATGGATGAGGACTCTGGGTCCGTACTCAGTGGAGTTTAGAAAGATAAGGGGCGTATCTAATTGAAACTTACAGAATACTGGATAGAGGGGGCGTGGAGATGATGTTTCCACTTGTAAGCCCTGAGGACATAGCCTCCGAGTGAAGGGACGACCCTTTCGAACTGAAATGAGGAGGAATTGCTTCAGCCAGAGGGTGAGGAACCTGTGGAACTCATAGCTGCAGAAGGAGGCCAAGCCATTGAGTGAGTTTAAGACCGAGATAGAGAGGTCCCTGACTAGTAAGGGGATCAAGGGTTACAGGGAGAAGGGTAAGAGGAATATCAGCCATGATGGAATGGTGGAGCAGACCTGATTGGCTGAATGGTCTAATTCTGCTCCAATATCTTATGGTTTTATAATTGGCTTTCAGGTGTTCATGAATGTGATGCTTAAGGTTTGTTCAATTTGTCTGGTTTCTGCAATTCATCTTTCAGAAAGGGGCTCCCATAAAAGGACTGCAGGTGACCGGGCCCCTATCGAACTATCCGACTGAACCAGCAGGTCCACCCCTTGGGAAGAAGGGAACATCAGCTCTGTCCGCCTTGCTGGAGATGGAAGCCAACCAGAGGTGAGCCCTCCTTTGCTGTCAGTGGATTATTACACTGTGATCCAAGTTATTCATCAGCGTTTCCTCTGTGACAGCAGAAACCATTAGATTATAATCTCTCCATCCTTCCTTCTATCTCTCCATCCCACCTTTCCTTCGTTCCTCCATCTCTTTCTTCATTCCTGCCTCCCTCCCTCACTCCTTTCCTACCTCATAAAACTCATGATTTGGAGATGCCGGTGTTGGACTGGGGTGGACAAAATTAAAAATCACACAACACCAGGTTATAGTCCAACAGGTTTATTTGGAAGCACTAGCTTTCGGAGCACTGCTCCTTCATCAGGTGGTTGTGGAGGACACAATTGTAAGACACAGAATTTACAGCAAAAGTTTACAGTGTGATGTAACTGAAATTATACATTGAGAAATACCTTAATTGTTTGTTATATCACACTAAGGTTTTGCTATAAATTCAGTGTGTTACAATTGTGTCTCCCACAATCACCTGATGAAGGAGTGTCGCTCTGAAAGTTAGTGCTTCCAGTTAAACCTGTTGGACTATAACCTGGTGTTGTGTGAGTTTTTAACTTCATAAAACTCCGTACTCTTGCTGGAGAGGCGCTTTAACCTTTACTTGCTGTTCGGACTGGGAATTGAGTGAAGTGGAAATCATTAACGCGATTGAATTTGCACTGAGGAGAAAGCACATCAGAAATACCACCTTCATTCAGTTGTTAATGATTGTGTAAACAGCTCTCTAGACTGTTCCCACAAAACTCACTCCCCAAACAAAGCATATGAAAGATTTCTGGGGTTGACTCCGTCAGGGTGATCTGCTTCATTACACGGGCTCCAGTCGAATAGCTCAGAGATTTCGATTCCACATTTGATTTGGGATTAATGCATCAGATTGTTGAACATTTTCAATCTGTTCCCTCCCCGTTAGTTGCAGGTTTCAGCCCGGGTGGCGGTGAGAATTTTCTGAGCCATGAGATCCCAGTGGATCTGAGGAATACAGGTTGAAATCGCCAGCTTTTTTCACAGACAGCATGAGAACTAAAGCTGCAAAAGTTTGGGCTTTGCTCTGTTTTACTGGCAAGTTAAAATAAAGCGAGAGATTTCTAAAATAAAGCGAGGGATTTTGAACTGTCATTTTGGTGGAGATTGGAGAGTTTTTGAGGGTTTTTGAGAAATAAGTATCATGTATACTGTATATACATTAATACCAAATATTCACTCCTGTCATTGATGTTCAGTAGCAGCAGTGTGTACAACCTATATGGTGCACTGCAGAAATTCACCAAAGATCCTCAGACAGCACCTTTCAAACCCATGACCACTTCCATCTAGAAGGACAAGGATAGAATATACCTGCATGGTCCCCTCCAAGCCTCTTACCATCCTGACTCGGATAGATATCGCTGTTTCTTCATTGTCACTGGGTCAAAATCCTGGAATTCCCTCCCTAACGGCATTGTGGGTCAATCTACAGCAGGAGGACTGCAGCGGTTCAAGAAGACAGCTCACCCCCACCTTCTCAAGGGGGCAACTAGGGACGGGCAGTAAATGGCCAGCAAAGCCACATACGACTGAAAACGATTATACTCCAGCAATAGTTGCTCTTGTAAATGAGTCAACCCCAGAAATCTTTCATATGCTTTGTTTGGGGAGTGAGTTTTGTGGGAACAGTCTAGAGAGCTGTTTACACAATCGCTCTCCTCTTACTAAACATTGCAAATACAGGCCTAGGCAGCTAGGCCCTGCTGAATTCAGGACCACATCCAGCAACCGGTGTCAGTGCCATTGTTATTGGTTGGTAGTTAGGAATCTAGGAGCAGTAGACCATTCAGCCCCTTGAACCTACTCCGCTGATGTGGATCATGGGTAATATCTACCTCACTGCCAGATTTTACACTCTCCCTGTATCCCTTCAGATCTTTAGTAATGAGAAATCTACCAACTCTGTCTTGAAATTAATATCTGTGCTCCCACCGTCCTCGAGGTAAAGAATTCCAAATATTATCCATCCACTTGATTTCAAAAGACCAGACGTGGATTCTAAACTCTGCCAAAGTTGGCCTCAAAAACTTGCCTTGTGCGCAAATACAAATTGTCAATAAAGCTCCAGTCTCAATGCAATACAACTGGGGTGTGAGTTTTGAATGGGATGTTCTTAAAAATTCACTCCTGGGATGTGGGTGGGGCTGGCTGGGTCAGAATTTATTGCCCATCCCTAGTTGCCCCTTGAGAAGGTAGTAGTGAGCTGCTGTCTTGAGACGCTATGGCACTTGATAACAGTGGGTGCCCCTCAGTTATACTTGCTTCATAACTGCACAATTGGGTTCACGTGGTAGTGTCCCTACCTCTGGATCAGGAAACCTGGGTTTGTATCCCACTTGCTCCAGACTTGGGTCACAACAGGTCTGACCATGTGGATTTTAAAATGCCCCTCCTAGTTGTGCACCTATAGATGAGAATTCCACATTCTTGTGATCCTCTTGATGCTGGAGTAGCTCCTGCCTCAAAGTTCCTGGCGTTGTCGCGACAAGGTTCAGTTTTAACACCGCCGCTACATTACCTTCTGTTTTATTTCCCTTCCAATGACCTGTAGGAGCTTTGAGGAGCAACAGGCAGCAGTCCATTCGGGGAAAGGTGCTGGCCCGGCCTCTGACAGCACCCCGCACTCCATGGCAAACGTCGCTGTCACTCCCAGCTACGTTGACAGCCCAAGAAAGGTAATAGAGACCTCTCACTGCTGTCTGCTCAGCCGTTAAGAGTTCTGAGGTTGGGAGGTTTAATTTGACAGGGAGTCAGAGTATGCTCCGTGAACACCAGGCTGGTGACTGAGTGGTATTTCTTGTGGGTTCAGACACAGACAGTAAACCTCTGTGGATGTTCTCGAACAGCAGAGCGAGGGAGGCAGGCAGATGTCCATGCGAGCAATCAGGATCAGCTGTTCGTGAGCAGATCAATGTCCATTTAATCGTGAGGGACTAAAAACTTTCAGATGTACAATGGTTTTATTGTTAATCCATATTTTAACGCAAACACCAGTTTGCACATTTCCCTTTCCCTGTCCATGAGCTAACTTCCTCCCTGGGAAAAACCCAGCTTTCTTCTTTCAATTACAAAAGCATTAAAATTAAAACTGCACACGAGGTGCATTCTAACTTCAACCAGATTACAAAGACAATTTAGCCGGTTAAATCAGAATGGTGTTGGAAAGGGTACAGATGCACCCATGGGATCACGAGAAGCTGCCTGGTGCCAGTGACCACTCTGTGCTCCCTTTCCAAAGATGCATAGATACAAACGGAACTGTGAAAGAGTGGCACGCACTCGGGGGTTACAGCCCCATCTGTGGTCTGCTGCCTAGACGTCCATACTCCGCAAGGATCACCTCCCGCCACTCACCCCCCCCCATCCAGTCTCCTTGCACTAATACCCTCCTCTGCTTCATCGAATTAGTCCTCACCCTCAATAACTTTTCCTTCAGTTCTTGACATTTCCTCCAGGAGGTGCCCATGGGCACCCTGATGGGCCTCAGCTATGTCTGCCACTTTGTTGGCTCTGTTGAACAATCCCTCTTCAGTACCTACACAGGCACTGTGCCCCAACTCTTCTGCCGTTACATCGATGACTACATCACTTCAGCATCCTGCACCCAGGCTGAACTAGAGCAGTTCATCGACCTTGCCCACAGCTTCCACCCTGCTCTCAAATTCACTTGGTCCATCTCGGACACCTCCCTCCCCTTTCTTGACCTCTTCATTTCCATCTCTGGTGACAGTCTCACAGACGGATGTTTGCGATAAACCCACAGACTCTCACAACTACCTGGATTACACCTCCTCCCACCCAGTGTCCCGCACGAAAGCCATCCCGTTTTCCCAATTCCTCTATCTCCGTTGCATCTGCTTTGACGAGGAGACATTCCACTCCCAAGCATCCCAGATATCCAACTATTCATGCTTTCCCCTCCTCTGTCATCCAGGCAGCTTTCCATTGCACCTCGTCCATTTCTGCTCCACTGCTCTAAACTTCCCTTCCCCCCCCCAAACATAATGAAGACAGGGTCCCCCTTGTCTTCCCTTGCCACCCCAGTAGTCATCGCATTAATGTATCACCTTCAAACACTTCCGTCAACTCCACCTCAACCCCACCAGCAAGAACATCTTCCATCCCTACCCCTCTCTGCCTTCCACAAGGACCATTCCCTTTGTCACTCCTTGGTTCACGCCACTCTCCCCACCAACCTCCCAACTCCCCTGGTAACTTTCCCTTTGTCACTCCTTGGTTCACGCCACTCTCCCCACCAACCTCCCCAACTCCCCTGGTAACTTCCCTGGCAACTGCAAATGATACAATACATGCTAGCACACTATCTCCCTTACCTCTATCCAGGGCCCCAAGCAGTCCTTCCAGGTGAAGCAGGTTCACTTGCCTCTTCTCCAACCAGGTTTACTGCATCCAGTGCCCCTGATGTAATCTTCTCTACATCAGTGAGACCAAATGTAAATTAAGGGAATGTTTCGCAGAGCGTCTCAGCCAGGCCCATGAGGGCCAGCCTGATCTCCTGGTCACTGCCCATTTCAATTCCCCTTCCCACACCCTCTTCAATATGTCTATCCTCGGCATGCTCCATTGCCAGTCAGCCTGGAGGACTCAACATTGCGTTTTCCAATTTCAAATAACCTCCCTTCTCATCCCCCAGCTCCCCCTTTATCTGCAGCTCCCCATCCCCATCCCCATCCCCATCTCCTGTACTGAAGAAGGGTTACACCCGACATGTTGACATCTCCCCCTCCTGATGCTGCCTGGCTTGCTGTGTTCTTCCAACCTCCTGCCTGTCTGCCTTAATAGCCAGCCTGGTTGAGCAGGACTCCAACTCCTTTTTGTTTCAATAAGTACACCCCAACTCATAAATAACCTGTCCAATCACCACATCTCAATCAATTGTGGAGTAGTTCGGGTGGAACCTTGAAAGGGACCTGCATTTCTGACAGTGACAGAGACACCAAATCACACAACACACTGTAAAATATGTGAAAAATTACAACAGGAATGGAAACACAAGACGTTTCACACCTAGCCACGAAAACAGTGACCACAAAACCATGACCAATGAGCTAAGTTTATGTGGAGTATCATCAGGAGGAGAATGAAGAGGAGAATGGAAGTTGTCCTTGCACCAACATTCATCCCCCCAGTCATCCTCAGTGAAACAGACTATTTGGCCATTATTACATCGGGTGTTTTGTGGGATCTTGCTGTGTTCAAATTGGTTCTCATCATATACAAAGTGACTGCGGTTCCAAAGTACCTCTCGCAGCGATGTGCTTTCAGAAGTACTGAGGTTCTAGAAGCAGCTAGACAAATGCAAGTCTTTCCTTTTTTAAAAAAAGACACCATAGATTATGTGAGTATGGTTGCTTTGTCTTGGTAACACACCATGTTGTGGGTGGTATAGAAAGCAGACTCTGTACCCTGCGGGAGTACACATTGTGGATGGTATAGAAAGCAGACTCTGTACCCTGCGGGAGTTCACGTTGTGGGTGGTATAGAAAGCAGACTCTGTGCCCTGCGGGAGTACACGTTGTGGGTGGTATAGAAAGCAGACTCTGTGCCCTGCGCGAGTACACGTTGTGGATGGTATAGAAAGCAGACTCTGTGCCCTGCGGGAGTACATGTTGTGGGTGGTATAGAAAGCAGACTCTGTGCCCTGCGGGAGTACACGTTATGGGTGGTATAGAAAGCAGACTCTGTACCCTGCGGGAGTACACGTTGTGGGTGGTATAGAAAGCAGAATCTGTGCCCTGCGGGAGTACACGTTGTGGGTGGTATAGAAAGCAGACTCTGTACCCTGCGGGAGTACACGTTGTGGGTGGTAGAGAAAACAGACTCTGTACCCTGCGGGAGTACACGTTGTGGGTGGTATAGAAAGCAGACTCTGTACCCTGCGGGAGTACATGTTGTGGATGGTATAGAAAGCAGACTCTGTACCCTGCGGTGGTTCATGTTGTGGGTGGTATAGAAAGCCGACTCTGTACCCTGCGGGAGTTCATGTTGTGGATGGTATAGAAAGCAGATTTTGTACCCTGCGGTGGTTCATATTGTGGATGGTATAGAAAGCAGACTCTGTACCCTGCGGTGGTTCATATTGTGGATGGTATAGAAAACAGACTCTGTACCATGCAGGAGTTCATATTGTGGATGGTGTAGAAAGCAGACTCTGTACCCTGCGGGGGTTCATATTGTGGATGGTATAGAAAGCAGACTCTGTGCCCTGCGGGAGTACACGTTGTGGATGGTATAGAAAGCAGGCTCTTTACCCTGCGGGAGTTCATGTTGTGGGTGGTATAGAAAGCAGACACTGTACCCTGCGGGAGTTCACGTTGTGGATGGTATAGAAAGCAGACTCTGTACCCTGCAGGAGTACATGTTGTGGGTGGTATAGAAAGCATACACTGTACCCTGCGGGAGTTCACGTTGTGGATGGTATAGAAAGCAGACACTGTACCTTGCTGATGTGGCTCAAGCCAACGTCATAGAGATGTACAGCAGAGAAACAGACCCTTCACTCCAACCCGTCCATGCCGACCAGATATCCCAACCCAATCTAGTCCCATTTGCCAGCATTTAGCCCGTATTCCTCTATTCATATACCCATCCAGATGCCTTTTAAATGTTGTAAATGTACCAGCCTCCACCACTTGCTTTGGCAGCTCATTCCATACACATACCACCATCTACGTGAAAAAGTTGCCCCTTAGGTCTCTCATATCTTTCCCCTCTCACCCTAAACCTATGCCCTCTCGTTCTGGACTCGCCCACCCCAGGGAAAAGACCTTGTCTATTTATTCTATCCAAGCCCCTCATGGTTTTATCTTGCTTTGGCAGCTCATTCCATATACATACCACCATCTACGTGAAAAAGTTGCCCCTTAGGTCTCTCTTATATCTTTCCCCTCTCACCCTAAACCTATGCCCTCTCGTTCTGGACTCGCCCACCCCAGGGAAAAGACCTTGTCTATTTATTCTATCCAAGCCCCTCATGGTTTTATTAAAAACCTCTGTAAGGTTGCCCCTCAGCCTCCAGTGTTCCAGTGAAAACAGCCCTGGCAACATCCTTGTAAATCTTTTCTGAACCCTTTCAAGTTTCACATTCTCAGGGCGAATGATTGTTTTGTTTGAAAAGCGAAATTGTGTAATCTCATAGAATCTCTGAAGGAAACCCGCTCCTGCTGTTCTTTGGACTCTGCCATGTGGTTTTTTAAAAAAATGTTTTTGATTAGATTCCCTACAGTGTGGAAACAGACCCTTCAGCCCAACAAGTCCACACCAACCCTCCCATGAGTAACCCACCTCCGATCCATTTCCCACTGACTAATGCACCAAACACTACGGGCAATTTAGCATGGCCAATTCACCCTGACCTGCACATCTTTGGACTGTGGGAGAAAACCGGAGCACCCGGAGCAAACCCACGCAGACACGGGGAGAATGTGCAAACTCCACACAGACAGTCACCCGAGGCCGGCATTGAACCTGGGACCCTGGTGTTGTGAGGCAGCAGTGCTAACCACTGAGCCACCATGCCACCCCAAAAATGCAGTGTTAGCTTTGACCAGTTCTGATCACAGGGATTGGAGGAATCAAGGTCACTGTTATGTCATGAGGTACAAATGTACAAGTGGGGTTCACTCATCCTGGGTGACCAGTCAGTTAGATCCTGGCTGACCTGCGTCTTGCCTCCAGCTCCTTGCTGTTGTTCTACGTCCTCTCTCCACCTCCATCTGAAGACTTCAGCAGTCACCCTGCGAACAGTTCCAGGCATTTCGCTAGGGACAAAAGCAAAGGTTGCTGGAAAAGCCCAGCAGATCTGGCAGCACCCTGTGGAGAGAAATCAGAGTTAACGTTTCAGGTCGAGTGACCCTTGCTCAGATACCTCTCTGCAGGTTTAACTCGCCGGCATTTCGCTCACCTCTGAATAAATAACTTCCCATGTTGTTTCTGCCATGCCAATTGTGCCCCTCCCCATGTAATCCCGATATCATTGTTAAAGAAAGCATCCCAGCTTATTGCGAAAGGTGATCCACAGCAGAATATAAGTTATTGTTGCTGCAGAATCCAGGTGAAGTCAGCCCTTGGCTGGAGCTGCTGTGGATGCAGACACCGAATCCATGGCCACAATGACTGGTTTCCCCACTCCACCTTTACAAGGTGCCATGTAGTGGAGTTAAAGTGCTGCAGTCTGAGTGTTGTCTTTTTATCACACAAGGAGGAGGCACGAGGTTTGTGTGAATAATGAGAGGTCCATTTCGGGTGTGAAATCTTTCCTTTTCTCGCTGCACCAGACCAGCACTGCCGTTGCTGCAGCTGTTCTGTTTTTGAGCAGCAGACTCAACACAGTCTTGATCTTCATGGGTGTTAATTATGCATGAAACCCAGGCTGCACCCAGTGTGTCAAAGGGAGCTGTTCCTGACACTCTACAATTAACCGCACTGTGGCGGCGAATTTATAATTCATTGCGTCTGCTGCGGATGTCATTATAGATTCAGTGCCACAGGCTTTTACCACCTGATCTACAGAATGCAGAGGCAAGCTCCCTTCATCAACAGAAAGATAATATCTTGGCTGCTTTGGTGATTAACTGCGGCCAATTCAGTCATCCGTTTGTTTTTGCAAATCTAAGCCAAATTGGAAAACAAGTGAGACCAGTGAGTTACAATTCAGTGGGTGTTTGTCTGTTGGCGGTATTCTGTCCTCTCTCCAGGAGCCACAGCCCTTTGCGCCCACATTCTCCATAGATGGCTAGACGGTTATGTGCAAAATCAATGTGCTGGTATTACCAGCTTCTGTATCTGAGCCCAGAGCTGCTACATCTAATAGGAGGTGACCTGGATGTGATGAGGAAGCTGCATTTGGATAGCACCCTTCATAACTTTGTGACAACTCGAAGCAATTCTGAAATGCAGCCCATCCCCATCCCCCCCATCCCCATCCCAAGGTAGGGAAAAACAGACAATGATTCCTGTGTACACTATACTCCAGTGGTGGTTTCAGACCATCTTTCATGTTGAATTTCTCCAGTCTTTTGTAGAATTAGAATGTCCCATTACAGAGAGAGGAGGGTGGGCTGAGTGAAATATTAAGTCCTGGTCTAGAGAAAGGAGTAGTGACAAAATCTCTGGTATAGGAGACCTTGCTGCCTATACAGAAGCAAGTTGTTTCTTAGGAAGGTCTATCCAAGGAGGACTTTGCTGTACTCTGACCTGCCCAGACATAGTGAAAGCTATCCAAAATGGCTGCTCCTCCCCTGCCTACACGGTTCCCACTGGATTTCCCCAGCCCCGAACTCCCTCATTCTCATCGACATGGTGCCTGTCAATGATACATTTCACAAACCAACCTCTCGCATCTACACTGACAGCTCTCAGCCATACCCCACCTCCTCCATCTCCTTCCCCCTCCTGTCCACTTCCTCCCATTCCCCATCCACCTCCCCACCTCATCCCAACCTCCACCTCCCCTCCCATTCCAAGTCCACCACCTCCCCACCAGCCCATCCGCTTC
>NC_057734.1:48970372-48984733 GCF_004010195.1 Chiloscyllium plagiosum
GCACCCCCAATCCATCACCTCCCCTCCTTACCTCAGACGTCAACACCCCGTCCCTCCCCCTCCTGAGCAAACCACCATTCCCCCCAGGTAGCCTGGGAGTACCTTCCCACTCCTCTGTCTACACTGGGCTCATCCCATCCACATCCAAGGGTCTTTGGATCAGTATTTTAGTGGCACCATGGCCCCTCTGTCAGTGCAGCATTCTGTTAACCATACACCGAGTGCCACCCTAGATTTTATGTTTGAGTCTCCACGGAAGGAGCTTATACAAACCCTTCCTGACCCTGAGGTGTAAAACCCTTACTCCGAAGCCAAGGGACTGACTCTGGATTCATTCATAGTAACCAGCTGGATGGTGAGCTCTGGCTGACTGACTCTTCTCTCCTTTGGGTTTCTGTGGTCACTTGTAACAGCAGAGCGTCCCATCTTCTCTGAGTTTGGCTAAAGTGTTACTGACTTTCAGCTTCTTTCTGCACTGGATGCAGCGTTTATCAGCTGTGCCTTCAGCAGGCCCTTAGTCGTTTCCCCATTTAGTATCTTATATTCATCATTGGCTCCTCCCTGGGCTTTTGTACCTCTCTTCCCCCCCCCCTCAGCCTCGGTTACCATTCCCTGATCCGAATATTCTATACAGTTGTGTGAGGTTTAGTTTTCTCATTCGCTGTGAGAAGTGCCAAAGGAGTTTGAATATTGTTTTCGAGGGAGTGGAGAGGAGAGATTGAATGGGGAATGTGAATCCCGAAACGTCGATCTTCCTGCTCCTCGGATGCTGCCTGACCTGCTGAACTTTTCCAGCACCACTCTAATCTAAAATGTAAATCAGTGTCAGTCTCTGGCCTTTAAGAGATTAGTAAGGAAAATTAAAGCCCACAGTATGCGAGGTAATGTATTGACGTGGATAGAGACCTGGTTGGCAGACAGGAAGCAGGGAGTTGGAATATACGGGTCCTTTTCAGAGTGGCAGGCAGTGACGAGTGGGTGCCGCTGGGTTCAGTGCTGGGACCCCAACTGTTCACAATATACATCAACGATTTGGACAAACGGATTGAATGTCATGTGCGGCCAAGATTAATCTGGGTGGCAGTGTACGCTGTGAGGAGAATGGTAAGAGGCTGCAGGGTGACTTGGACAGTCTGGCTGAGTGGGTAAATACTTGGCAAGTGCAGAATAATATGGATAAACGTGAGGTTATCCACTTCGGTCGCAAAAACAGGAAGGCAGATTATGATCTGAATGTTGGCAGTTTAGGAGAAGGTGAGGTGCAGTGAGACCTGGGGTGTCATGGTGGAACAGTCACTGAAGGTTGGCACGCCGGTGCAGCAGGCAGTGAGGAAAACTAATGGCATGCTGGCCTTCACAGTGAGAGGATTTGAGTATCGGAGTAAGGATGTCTTGCTGCAGTTATACAGGGCCTTGGTGAGGCCACACCCTGTGTACTGTGTGCAGTTTTGGCCTCCTAGTCTGAGGAAGGACATTGCTATTGAGGGAGCCCAGTGACGGGTCACCAGACTGATCCCCGGGATGGCCGGACGGGAATATGAGGAAAGAGTGGATCAACTGAGCTTTTACTGGCTGGGATTTAGATGAATGAGGGAATCTCACAGAAACATATAAACTCCTGATGGGACTGGACAGGCTAGATTATGGGAAGAATGTTCCCAGTGTTGGGGAAGTCCAGAACTAGGGGGTCACAGCCTGAGAATAAGGGGTAAGCCATTCAAGACCGAGATGGGGAAGAATTTCTTCCCTCAGAGAGTTGTGAACCTGTGGGATTTTCTCCCACAGGAAGCTGCTGGGGCCAGTTCATAGATTCAAGAGAGAATTGGCTGTGGACTTTGCAGTTAAAGGGACCCAGGGGTATGGGGGTAGGGCAGGAATGGGATACTGAGATTGCATGATCAGCCATGTTCATATTGAATGGTAGTGCAGGCTCGAAGGGCTGAATGGCCTACTCCTGCAATTATTTTCTATGTTTCTGTGCTTAAGTCACGTGATTCAGAGTTCAAGTCTAATTGCAGCACTTGATCCCTATAGTCCAGGCTGACACAGTACCAATGACACTAATGAGCAGGAGTAGGCCATTCGGCCCTTCAACCTGCTCTTCCATTCAATATGATCAAGGTTCAATACCCTGTTCTTGTTTTTTCTCCCTATACCCTTGATACCTTTAGCCTTAACAGCTATAACTTCTTGAAAGCATTCAATGCTTTGGCTTCAACTGCATTCTGTAGCAGATATTTCAACAAACTCAACACTGTGTATTACGGACAGCATGGTGGCTCAGTGATTAGCACTGCTATCATCGCGCCAGGGACCGGGGTTCGATTCCAGCCTCGGGCAACTGTCTGTGTGAAGTTTGCACGTTCTCCCTGTGTCTGCGTGGGTTTCCTCCAGCTGCTCCGGTTTCCTCCCACAATCCAAAGATGTGCAGGTCAGGTGAATTGGCCACGCTAAATTGCCCATAGTGTTAGGTGCATTAATTAGCGGTAAATGTAGGGGAATGGGTCTCGGTGGGTTGTTCTTCGGAGGGTCGGTGTGGACTTGTTGGGCCGAAGGGCCTGTTTCCACACTGTAGGGAATCTAATCTAATCAAGGAGGCTCACTATATGAGTACTATGGGCCCTGAGACAGAATTGAGGCCTGCAGATGCTGGGCCACCCCACCCCGCCCCCCCGCCCCGCCATTACCTCTGAGTGGGTGTGGACTTGGGTTAACTGTTTGCACACCAAATAACCTTATTAATGAGATAAAATTCACAAAAAACCTTGGGATTTTGGAGCTTTTCGGATAAAGGGCGTCTACCTGTATAAGGGGGAGGGGCAGAAACATGGGCCTGGTAGAATCCCGACAGTGTGAAAGGAGGTCATTCGGCCCATCCCATCCACACTGAACAGAAGGAGAGATGGGAGGGAAAAGCAAAATAGAAGCATGGAGTAGAATTATAACTGCTAGGAATGAAATCAATCGATTGGGTAAAGATCTAAGTAAAAAGACTTGGCTGGGAAAAAGGATGACAGAATCATTCTGCGTTCTCTCCGGTTCTCCTCCTAGGGAGTTGTGTTCTGTCCTGTAGGAAAGTATCTGAAAATTCAAACAGAGCAATCAGAATTCCTCCAGTTTTCACAAAAGTTTTGAAATACGTTCCTGTGAAGCAGCATGGGATGGGGCAGCTCAAGGTTCTAGATCAATGCAAGTTGTTGTTATTTCTGGACCAAGATGCTCTACTATCACATGGACATAAAATAACTTATTTTCCAGAGGGGTAATATTGTTCAAACAGGCACTAGAGAATCATTATTGAATAAAATCACCTTGTAGTTGATGAAGAGCCATATATTTGAAAAGGATTGTGATTTTGTTTTGAATTTTCCTTCCAACGTTCCAGATCCAAACACTGCCGGTTCCAAGATTCCCAGTGACACCTAATTCCCATGTTTATTTTATCTAATATTAATGTTCACGTGATGTTTCCAGCGCAATACTCCTGTGTTTGCGTCTGCCCTTTAACTGTGATTACTCTGCTGCTGTGAACTCTGCTCCCCGGATGGGGCCTACTTTCCGGAGTCTATGCGGAGGCCCAGCTGTACACCAGCGACCTACCAATCTCCGGTCAGCTCTGTGTGACTCTTTCAGAACTCTCTTCCAGGCATCCCATCATTCCCAGCTAAGTCAGTGCTAACATTTAGCTGTTAGATTGGACAGGGGACTTGGAGAAGGCTTCTGTCTCTCCCAAATGTTCCTGCCAGCTTTTGATGTGAGCCATCCCTGGTTCTTTTTAATGTTCTCCTCCAAAAGGCATTGTCTCTCTGCATGGTGCAGTTTCACAATGTGCTCCCAGTGATCCCTGTTGTCTAACTCGGGACAGTTTGTGCTGTTCAGCCGCAGTTGTCCTCATTCCCAGGGTTTCTTTTGTCTGGCCGCGTGAGTGCTGATACGACTGGTTATAAACCTACAAACAACTCCTCTCAAATGGGGGATCAAACCCGAGACCTAAGCAGTTGTTCGTGACTCAGTTCCAACTTGGGTCCGATTTCAAACTCCCAAACCCTTCAAAGAGCACAACTTGACAATAGAGCCTGACAGCACAACTCCCAAAGTGCTCGGTCTGTAGATAGTTAGAGCAAGATCTCTTCTGTCTTTGTTTCCGTTGCTTATTCTCAGGTTGGAATGGAACTTTGTGAAAGTGAGGATTGCAGATGCTGGAGATCAGAGTCAAGATTAGAGTGGTGCTGGAAAAGCCCAACAGGTCAGGCAGCATCTGAGGAGCAGGAGAATCGACGTTTCGGGCCCTGATTGAAGGGTTTTTGCCCAAAACGTCGATTTTCCTGCTCCTCGGATGCTGCCTTACCTGCTGTGCTTTTCCAGCATCACTCTAATCTGGAATAGAACATTGTCAAACAAGATTCTTGGGGGACTTAGAGATATACAGTATTATAGCATGGAAACAAACCCTTCGGTCCCACTCATCCATGCCACCCAGTTTTCACAATTTGCCTCCATTTGGTCTATACCCCTCCATACCTATCCCATCCATGTACCTATCCTTAAATGACAAAATTGTACTCACCTCCACCACTACCTCTGGCAGCCCATTCATCAGGACCTGATGAAGGGTTTATGTCCGAAACGTCAATTCTCCTGCTCCTCGGATGCTGCCTGACCCACTGTGCTTTTCCAGCAACACACTCTCGACAGCTTCTCTATACCCCTCGTGATTTTATAAACGTCTGTAAGGTCACCCCACAATCTGATGAATCACTGCATTAAAAGCAAAATACTGCCCCCAGTAGTGACAGTCAGAGATGTGAAAACATTTTATACTTACCTGTCAGGATAATAAGCAGGATAGATAAAGGGGAAGCAGTGGATCTAATCAGTTTGGATTTTCAGAACACAGATGATAAGGTGCTGCACATAAGGTGACTTAATAAGCCCCTGTGTTGGGTAACAGTATGGATAGGGGATTGGCTGATAGAATACTGAGAGTTGGGATGAGGGAGCCATTTTTCAGGATGACAACCTGTAACTAGTGGAGTGTTACGGGGATCTGTGCTGGGGCCACAATTATTTCCAACATTCCAACTTGGATGAGGGAAGTGAATGCAGAACAATCTCGGTTATCCGAACGTCAATTATCCGAATTTCTCAAGGTCCTGTAAAAACATGTTCCGTTATCCGAACAATCAGTTTGTGCAGGGAAATTCCTCTGTGCTTGGCTTGGTTTAGAATTGTGTATAACACCCACTCAGTTCTCCCAATAACCTGTAACCTCCACTCAGTTCCATCGCTACCCAGTAATACCCACTCTGCTCCACCTGAACAAGACGCTCCCCACCCGTCTCGTTCGGAAAATTGAGGCTGTTCGGTGTACTCTCACCAAGTTGCAGACAACACCAAAATAGTTTGGAAGGCATGTGGTGAGCCTGACACAAAGAGGGATGCAGACACGTTAAATGAGGGGGCAAAGAAGTTGCCAGATGGAATGTAATGTGGGGAAATGTGAGGTTACTTTGGCAGCAAGTACCAAAGAGAAGAAAGCTCCAGAACAGGGGGATTTAAGAATCTCCATCCAGAAATCAGAAAAGCGAGCATCCAAGCTCTGCAGCTAATAGGGAAGTAAATGGACTGTTGGCCTTTATTTCAAAGGGAATTGAGTATCAAAGTAGGGAGGTTTTGCTAAAACCATACAAGGCACAAGTCAGACTACAGCTGTGAACGGTTCTGGCTCCTTATGTAAGGAAACATATACTAACGTTGAACTATCAGTATTACTAACAACCACCTGATGAAGGAGCAGTGCTCCGAAAGCTAGTGCTTCCAATTAAACCTGTTGTTGTGTGATTTTTAACTTTGTATACTCCAATCCAACATCGGCATCTCCGAATTATAACACTGAAGGCATTCCAGAGAACGGAGAGACTGTTTTATCAGGAGAGGATCAGTAGGCAGAGGCCTGTGCTCAGTGGAGTTTAGAGGAATGAGAGGTGACCTTATTGAAACGTAAAAGATTCTTACGGGACTTGACAGGATAGATGTGGAAGGAACTCCGTATCAAGAATTTGCCTTGCTTTAAGTCTATTCCAGATTCTCACCATTTCAGTTTTGGATGATGAACTGTGTCTCGCAGTGTTTTGACCTGTCTCTAGGCTTGGGGCTGGACTGGCAGCCCTTATTTACAATGTTGTACGGTCCTGGTTCAGCGCCCAGTGGTAAATTAATTTGGAATTTCTATTATTTGCTAAAAGGTACTTCCTCATTTGCCAAGAATAGATGTTTTGGTTTTGATTTGGTGACTCTTTCTCGAGACGTGACTTAGAACGGTTTCTTTTGCAGTTGTTTGAGATGGTACGGATATCTCGGTATTTATTATTCATGTTTGCACGTTCACAGGTTCAAGGAGACCAGGTACTGACAGGCACGGACTATCCAGATTACAGCCCAGCTTCAGGAACCACTGCTCCAACTGGGGACAGGTCCAACACATCGGGTAATGCCCAAGCCTCAGGCATGGGCATCACACAGGGCACTGGAGACCAACCTCCTGCCCCTGCCTCACAAGAGGGCAGGTAAGGTTCACAGAAACCAGGCAAACATTGTTAACTTGATTTATTTAAATTTAATTTTATTCAGTATCATACAAAATCTTTGGTGTTTTCTCATATTTCTTTTCCTGATGTGACTGTGCTACTGAGTGGGAATGGTATCTGCATCCAAGCTGTAGGTTATTAATTTATAGTGCTGCAATTTTGATGTAGTCACTGTACTATGCTGAGTTTGTGATGTCATGTGACCTCAGTGAGAATCGTTCTCGTGATTGAAGTCCTCCTGATACGGAGTCTCTAACCTCTGGGAACTAGAGAGGCTTGTACCTTGGGTTCTGTGGCAAGGCTGGGGATTCAGTGCTTTTGTGCAGGGTAATTCCTCCGTGCTTGGCTTCATTTATAATACCCGCTCAGTTTTCCCAATACCCTGTAACCTCCACTCAGTTCCATCGATACCCAGCAATACCAGTTTTACTCCGTCCAATACCCTGTAGGAGCCACTATGCTCAACAATTGAAAGTCTGGAATAAAATATAGAAATTTGGCAGTCTATAAACGATGGGAGTGTAGGAGCTGGTGCGGGCCATTCAGCCCGTCCTTAACCAATACCACCGTTCTAGATCATAGCTGATCATCTACATCGACACCTTCGTCCCCACCATCTCGACATCCCTGATATCATTACAACCTGAAACCAATCGATTTGCGTCTTGAACCTGCTCAGTGACTGAACTTGCCCTATCTTCTGAAGTCCAGCATGTCAAAGATCCTCTCCCCTCCGAGTGGAGAAATGTCTCCTCTTTGTCCTAAATGTCTCAGCCCAGTTTCTGAGTCTGTGTCCCCTCATTCAAGACACCGCCACTCCCACACCCCAAAAAATAACAGCCAGAGGCTACATCCTTCCTTCGTGTACCCTATTGACCCCGTAAGATTTTTTTTTTAAGTGTTTGAATTAGATCGTCTCTCATTCTTCTGAAGTTCAGAAGAATACAGACCCAGCCTCCCCATGTCTGTCCTCTTCTTGCAGCCCTGCCCTCCCAGAAACCAGTCCACTGCCCTCCCTCTAGGAGATTAAAACTGCTCATCATCCTCCAGGTACGGTCTCTCAAAGGTTCTGGGTAAAGGAAACAACACTTCCTTCCTCCTTTCCTCAGAGGTTGGTGTTTGGATGATAATTGATACATCACCTGGGAATAATCTATCCGTCCAGCTTTAAAGTCAAATAGGAAAGTGAGATGCGATACATAATTACTGGTGTGATTTTTCTACTGACTAAGAAAAGCAGTTTAAACTATTTTCTGGTTTGTACCCTGTGCACCCTATACCCTGTATGGATAAAGTTCGAGAAGGACTGAATGTATTAAATTAAGTTAGTTAATCGACAAATTTTATCAAGTGCAGCATAGATATGGAAAAATGATCAAAAGCATTGAGATTTTCAAAGCGTTATTTTTGCAATCAATATTTTTAGTTTGTTCTAGGCACAACAACACCAAAAACTCAGTATAAAAATGGTCAAATGTCCAGCAAAGAGGTGCTTTCTAAGGCTGGCTTAATGCACACTGTTAGAACGGAGCTGAATGATTGTTTTATGTACATTTGGTCCTTTGTATCCTGCCCTTAAAGTGTTTAACTCCAGCATGAGTTCCTGAGTTAACATCTGTTTACAAAATAGACAAAAGAAAACGTGAGGAAATGCCAGGGACGCTTTCACATAGACTTGGTTTTGGAGGATGGGGAGCATGGGCTGTGCTGAGTTACAGAAGGATGAGGTGTCTTCAGTTTCACTTAATAAGAACCAAAGAGACTGGGAGTACTTGGCCAGTCAGGCAGAGGCTGTGGAGAGAGAAGCCGAGTTTAGGTTTCTGGTCACTCACAAACGCACATCAGTAAACCTAATCAATCCATTAGAAAGTCCAAGTTATTTTACTGGGAGAATAGAAAACTTCATACCATTGGGTCAACTTTCAAAAGGAAACTAGACCAGTGCGAGAGAGAAAGGGACTGGAATGGTTGAGAGAAAGCGTGAGTGAAAGTGTGGGCTGAATGCTCCTCGCTCTGCTGGTATTTCTATTTAATTGGCTGAATACTTGCTTCTAACTGTTGGAGAGCTTCTGGGTGATGTAATTGCTGAGTCAGCTGTCTTTGTTCAGAGGTTGAACTACAGCCGCGATGTCATTTAATGTCCTTTGCTACATTACAGCAGCCAGCTGTCCTCTGGGATCGCAAACTCACTGACCTCCTCCTCATCGCTAGCAGAAATACTGGAAATAATGAAGCACCCCTCGTGAGTCTTTCAACTGCCCAGCTGAGTCCTGGGGAAGTACCTGTGAATGTGTCCGTCCTTGTTTACCTGGGGGTTATGATTGCCTCTCAGCAACATTGTCTGTTCAATCCTACTGCGTGTTTATTGTAACAAAACTCTATTCATTTGGATCGTTCCGTTATAAGATTACAGGAAAATAGAAAGAAGGGCCTTTCTGCTCTTTCACCATATGAACAAGAGTGAAATAGACTTCTGACAAGGAAGTTAGCAAGGCCCTTCTTTCTATTTTCCTGTAATCTTATAACGTAACGATCCAAATGAATAGAAAATCGGTTAAAAGATGCCTTAATTGCAAACCTTGTGCCGCTGAATTTGAGAGGGCAGATTCGGGAGAAGCTTACTTTACCAAGAAGGTCCCACCTTTTTTGACCTCTCCTCTCGCCTGAGATAAAATCATCCCCAGTCGTGCCTCTCACACACACACTCTCTCTCTCTCTCTCTTCTCTCTCTCTCTCTCATCTCTCTCTCTCTCTCATCTCTCTCTCATCTCTCTCTCTCTCTCATCTCTCTCTCTCTCATCTCTCTCTCTCTCTCTCTCACTCTCTCATCTCTCTCATGCGAGGGTGGTGCACTGGGACTATTGTGACTTTGCCTTTACCTGTTGACATGTTTCACAATGCAGCTTGGTTCCCACCCAAGCACACACGGCTCCAGCTGGTGAGCTTGCTAGTAGACTGACCCTGCAGCAGTTGGCTGTCACAGAGCAGTGAGATGTTGCACATGTCGATGTACACCAAGCAGAATACAGTGAGCTGTAACACTGGGCCATACCTGAAACTAGGCCAGACCACCATGTCCTCCTGTGCACTCTTTGGCTAGTTCCTGGTCTCCAGCACAAAATGGTCTGTATCACAACAATATCAGTGTGGTAAAAATCCCCAAGACCATCTGAATCTTTGGGAAAGAGAAACAGATTTAAGAAACACATAGTTTTGGTGAGTGAAGTGAGAGCCTAAGTCAGAAATTGAGTGGAAATGATACAATAATTTGTCCGGGAAACGATCTTTGCTGTGTAGCTGTCCCATGTGAACAGTATATTGTACAGTTCAGCAGCTCCTTGTGTCTGTAAGCCGTGGAGCTGCAGAGAGACTGATTTGCAGCTCTGCACGCAACAGCTGAACTTGACCTGAATGCAGGCAATGGTGATGGGGAGAAAATGGGATGGAAGGAATTTAGGTATTGGATAACGTTTCCTCAAAACTCTAAATGTCTTCATAATCAGGCTGGGGCCCAATTTGAAAATGTGCGATAATTCTGTTTGTTGATGGACCGTGTCAGATGGGTGGTTTGTATTGGAAGTGTGCCTGATGCTTGGGTTTGTGCGATCGATTAGTAAGACCTAAAAGGCGGTGTCGATTTGATCTCTTTGAAATGGGGTTGAATTAAATGCTGGTTCTAATAGTTTGTGCTTCTTCGCTGCTCACAGTACTGGTATCCAGCTGCTGCCAGAGCAAAGAGGGCTCTACCCCAACTGCTTCATCAGTGCAGAGGTGGTGCACTGGCTTATCAGTAACGTCGAAGGTGTGCAGACACAGTTGATGGCCATCGATATCATGCAGGTACTGTACACGAGCAGCACCACGTCCCCAACACATTTGTCTTGGTCAACTTGAAACATTGTTTGTATTGAAAGAGCTGACCTCAGCTACAGCTATGGGGCCAGCTATTGGTCTCTGGAGCCCCCCCACGCAGCTCTCAGTGGCCACACTCTGTGAGGTTCAGATGATTGATGGGCCATGGGATGGCCTTCCTGGGGTCAAAGTAATTGGAGACCATCAGGGAGGACGTGGCGACTCCTGATACAGTGCCCTCTCCTGGTGAGGGTCAGGCAGGGAGGGAGGCAAAGGGAATGGGGAGGCTGCTGGGTGGAAGGGGAGGGCATAACATGGAGGGGAGGGAAAGGTAGGCCGCTTCTGGGTGGTGATCTGCCAATCAGCAGCAGCGACAAGGAACTGAGCTCGCTTCTTCAGACCTGGTGTCTCCATCAAGTGCTGAGAGCCTTTGACCAAGAGTCCCTTCCTAGACCCCACAGAGCAAGCCAGCGATTGTCCTTGATTGACACAGAGGGGGAGCAGATGGGTAGGTTCCCGAGCACATAGCCGATCGGAATGGAGCAGAATCTCCAACCACCCCCTCTCCCTTCAGATTAAAACTTCTCACCCACCCCCAGAATTGGACAGGGCACAAGTTTCTGTGCCACCCAGAGTGTGGACTGACAGCCCCCTGTGGGTGAGATGGTTGGATTTCCATCATTACAGTTGTGAGAGTGTAATGCTGAGGGATGAGTGTCTGACTTTGAGATTCCTCCACATCAGCCAGTGCTTTGCAGGCCTGGGACAATAACCTGAAACTGCTCCTTTACTGAAAACCACAGAGAGGTGCAGTCATTCCCCAAACCCGTGGTTTACTAAAGAAGTTGAATCTTCTGTCAAGAGGGAGAAGGAGGCTTCTGTAAAGATGAGACATGAAGGCTCAGTTAGGGTGCTTGAGAGTTAAAAGTTAGCCAGGAAAGACCTAAAGAGAGAGCTAAGAGGAGCCAGGAGGAGACATGAGAAATCTTTGGCAGGTAGGATCAAGGAAAACCCTAAAACTTCCTGTAGCTATGTCAGGAATAAAAGAATGACTATAGTAAGATTAGGGCCAATCAAGGATATTAGTGGGAAGTTGTGCAAGGTGTCTGAAGAGATAGGAGAGGCCCAAAATGAGTATTCTTTTAGTCAGTCTTCACACAGGAAAAAGATAATGTTGTCAAGGGGAATACAGCCTATTAGACCTGACAGGATTAAGGTTCACAAGGAGAAGGTGTTAGCAATTCTGGGAAGTGTGAAAATAGATAAGTCCCCTGGGCCAGATGGGATTTATCCTAGGATTCTCTGGGAAGCTAGGAAGAAGATTGCCTTTGGCTTTGATCTTGGTTGTCATTGTCCCCAGGAATAATGCCAGAGACTAGAGGATAGCAAGTGTTGTCCCTATGTTCAAGAAGGAGAGTAGAGGCAATCCTGGTAATTATAAACCTGTGAGCCTTACTTCCGTTGTGTGTAAAGTGTTGAAAAGGGTTAAAAGAGATAGATGATTATAAATCCTAGAAAGGAATAACTTGATTTGGGATAGTCAACACGGTTTTGTGAAGGGTAGGTCGTGCCTCACAAACCTTATTGAGTTCTTTGAGAAGGTGACCAAACAGGTGGATGAGGGTAAGGTGGTTGATGTGCTGTAGATGGATTTCAGTGAAGCACTTGGTAAGGCTCCCCACTGTAGGCTATTGCAAAAAATATGGAGGCATGGGATTGGGGTGATTTAGCAGTTTGGATCAGAAATTGGCTAGCTGAACGATGACGGAGGGTGGTGGGAAATATTCATCCTGGAGTTTAGTTATTAGTGGTGTACCACAAGGATCTGTTTTGGGACTACTGCTGTTTGTTATTTTTATAAATGACCTAGATGAGGGCGTAGAAGGATGACTTAGTAAATTTGCGGATGACATGAAGGTCGGTGGAGTTGTGGATAGTGCTAAGGATGTTGTGGGTTACAGAGGGGCATTTTTAACCTGCAAAGCTGGGCTGAGAGGTGGCAAATGGAGTTTAATGTGGAAAAGTGTGAGGTGATTCACTTTGGAAGGAGTAACAGGAATACAGAGTACTGGGCTATTGGTAAGATTCTTGGTAGTGTAGATGAGCAGAGAGATCTTGGTGTCTATGTGCATGGATCACTGAAAGTTGCCACCGAGTTGATAGGGTTGTAGTGAAGGCATGTGGTATGTTCATGTTTATTAGTAAAGGGATTGAGTTTCAGAGCCACGAGGTCATATTGCAGCTGTACAAAACTCTGGTACGGCCGCACTTGGAGAATTGTGTACAGTTCTGGCCACCGCGTTATAAGAAGGATCTGAGCAACCTTTTGAGAAGATTTGTAGCTCAGGTTGAGATCCTGGATGTCGGTTTGCTCGCTGAGCTGGAAGGTTCAATTCCAGACGTTTCGTCACCATGCTAGGTAACATTACCTAGTGAGGTGACGAAACTTCTGGAAACTAACCTTCCAGCTCAGCGAGCAAATCTACATCCATAGCAAGGATGTGGGAGCGTTGGAAATGGTTCAGAGGAGATTTACCAGGATGTTGCCTGGTATGGAGGGAAGGTCTTATGAGGAAAGGCTGAGGGACTTGAGGCTGTTTTCATTGGAGAGAAGAAGGTTGAGAGGTGATTTAATTGAGACGTCCAAGATAATCAGAGGGTTAGATAGGGTGGACAGGGAGAGCCTTTTTCCTCAAATGGTGATGGTGAGCACGAGGGGACATAGCTTTAAATTGAGGGATAGAAATAGGACAGATGTCAGAGGTAGTTTCTTTACCCAGAGAGTAGTAAGGGTGTGGAGTGCACTGCCTGTAACGATAGTAGACTCACCAACTTTAAGGGCATTTAAATGGTCATTGGATAGGCATATGGATGATAATGGAATAGTGTAGGTTAAATAGACTTCAGATTGGTTCCACAGGTCAGTGCAACATCGAGGGCTGAAGGGCCTGTACTACGCTGTAAAGTTCTAAAATATATACATTACAGTGGATGTAAATCTATATGCTCAATAACAGCAGAGCTGTCTGCACTAGAATGGACTTGGGGTCCAGTTTCAATGTGCTTTTCTATTGACTTGATTAGCCATGTATGATGTTGAATAGTCTGCTGATTCTCACCGTTACTTCAGTTTGACCACCTTTTTCAAAAACTCCCCCTTGCTATTTTAGCATTTCCTCTGCGTTCCACTTTAAAAATCCAGATCCTCATCTCACCCGAATGTTTGATATTGAAATTGTTATCAAACTATTGTACCAGTTGCTTTTCGTTTTCCAACAACCTCTGCAAAACTGGGGTTCCTGAGAGTGTTTTGAGTCCTGTCTGTACAATCTCCCGTCGTCCTTTTCCCCACTGTCACTGTCCACGCTCCATGTCCCCTTTGCTGGGAAGCAGACATTGAGAGGCCCAGGGAAGTGTAACACAGGATCCAGCTGAGGTTTGCAGCTGTCCGTCTGAGTGATCCAGTGAGTGAGTGTGCGTGGCCGATCGAGGCAGTTGCCCTCTGGCGCTCTGGTAGGTTTGCTTCTGCTGGCGGGCACTGGCTGGGTGTACAGAAGCTGACCTTTCCCTGTGCACGTTGCTTTCTGCAGAAAATGCTGGATGAGCAGCTGATTGTCCACGCGTTCGGGGAGTCCATGCGAACGTTTGTGTACGGCTTCTACTTGTACAGGCTTGTCACCGACAAAGACACTGAGAAAGGTAAAGATGTATGTGGTTCTCTCTCTCTCTCACTGACACCCACACACCAGCTCTGTCACACTCACTGACTCCCATACACTGACACCCACTCGCCCCACACACACACACAGATATCCAACCATACCTACCCCACACATACACACACACCCCCACACACACACAACCACACACACACACATACACCCACACACCCCCCACCCACACACATCCACACACACAGATG
>NC_057734.1:48986079-49013933 GCF_004010195.1 Chiloscyllium plagiosum
ACACCCTCACCCTGACGCCACCCCACACACGCACATACACTGCGTGTCCTAGTCTCTCCTACTAGTGGAAGCATCCCTCTTCACATCCCCGCTATCCAGACCCCTGAGTATTCTGTAAGTTTTAATGAAACCCGTCCCCCATCTTTCTAATCTCCATTGAGTACAGAACCAGAGTCCTCAACCACTTCTCGTATGACCAGCCCTCCATCCCCTTGTAAACCTCCTCACAGGCCAGCACATCCTTCCTTAGATACGGGGCCCACAACTGGTCACAATATTCCAAATGTGGTCTGAACAAAGCCTTGTACAGCCTCATTCCTGAAGAAGGGCTTATGCCCGAAACATTGATTCTCCTGCTCCTTGGATGCTGCCTGGCCTGCTGTGTTTTTCCAGCATCACATTTTTCAACTCTGGTCTCCAGCATCTGCAGTCCTCACTTTCTCCTCCTTATACAGCTTCAGCAGTACATTTCTGCTCTTGTATCCTAGCTCTGTTGAAATGAATGCTAACATTGCATTTGCCTTCCGAACTGCCAGCTGAACCTGCATGTTAACCTGAACAGCATCCTGAACAAGGACTCATTTCCAGATCTCCAGATTTCTAAAACCTTTCGCCACTTAAAAAATAGACGATGCCTCTATTCTTCCTACCAAAGTGCATAACCTCACACTCTCCAACACCGTATTCCATCTGCCACTTCCTTGCTCACTCTCCTCACCTGTTCAAGTCCTTCTGCATCCTCTCTGCTCCCCAACACAACCTGTCCTTCCATCTGTCTTTACCATCCTGTAAAAGATCCCTTTATCCCCACTGTCTGTCTTCTGCCAGTCAGCCAATCCTCTATCTATACCAGTACCTTGCCCCTAACACCATGGGCTTCTATCTTATTTAACAGCCTCCTGTGAGGCTCCGTGTCAGAGGCCTTCTGAAAATCCGAGTAAATCATATCCACTGGCTCTCCTTTGTCTAATTTGCTTTTTACCTCTTCAAAGACTTCTAACAGATTTGTCGGTCATGACCTCCCCTTCAAAAAGCTGTGCTAATTCCGCCCTATTTTACCACACACCTCCCAGTACTCCACCGTCTCATCCCTTAATAATGGACTCTAAAATCTTGCCAGCGACTGAGGTCAGGCTAACTGACCGATGATTTCCTGTCTTCTGCCTCCCTCCCAGGGATGTTTCATTATTTGATTTATTTATTGTCGCGCGTATCTTGTTGCAAAATACAGTGAAGTGTTGTATTGTGTCACCCCTGTCTGGCGGCCATCTTAAAACACACAGAAATAAACCAAAACAGAGAATATAAAGGCAGGAAAATGAAGAAATAAAGAAAGTAGTTCGGTAATAATTGTTTTTTTTTATTTTAACCCCTAACTGCTCGTGTTCCGTCAGCAGTGATGAAACCCTTTATTTTTCCTGTTCCCTTGGGTATATTTTACTGGTAATTGCCTCTGGCAAAATAACATTTATTGAGAAAATGACTAGATTCTGCATCAGGTTTCTGTTCTACACACACTGTCTCAAACTCCTCCCTCCTCCATTTACAGGAAACCTGCAGTCCTCCACGATCTGGTACACCTCAACAATGGACGACCTGGCTGCATTCCAACGCAAATGGTTCGAGGTGGCTTTCCTCACGGAAGAGCGGCTTCACGTCGACATTCCCGCCTTCCTGTTACCGTGGTTACCCAGTAGGCCAGCGTCCTATGCAAGTAGGCACAGTTCCTTCAGCCGCAGTTTTGGAGGACGAAGTCAAGCTGCTGCATTACTAGGTAGATGCACACCACAGACAGTGGGGGAATGGGCTCCAAAGGGGATGAGTTCATGTGGACAGCCGCTATTTGCCTTCTCCCATTCTCCGTGCCAACCGTTCAGGCGATTTACTTGTCTGTAACTGCTTCACTGGGCAGCAACCTTTTGCCTCATTTGCGCTTCCTGAATCTTGAGTCCCCACCGTCCGGGTCAGTTAGAGTATTTACAATGACTTCCCTTAAAATGCATGAAATGCTTGTTTTACCTAAAGAGGGCGTTCTGACCCTTACGTTCAAATTATACCTTCCCTCCCCATCCTCATTCTCCCAGAGGTGAAATATTGCCAGTATGGATTCAGTTTCAATTTCTTCCCCACAAAACCACACTCTTTTAACTTTTCTTCCACTTTGCTGATGCTCTGTATTGTCAGAGTCGCTGCCTGTATGCCAGATCTGGAAAAGGACAGAGCCTAACCCTTCAAACCAGAGCTCCCGGCCTCCATTTGGGGCCCTGGTATATTGTGCTTACTCCATCCATCTGATGTACACCACTCCATCGTCATGTGGCGCCACATCATCTCAGAGCAGGTTTAAAGTGTTGACTTGCATTGAAGCCCGATGAGCTTATGCCCAACACATCAACTTTCCTTCTCTTCGGATGCTGCCTGACCTGCTCTTCCAGTGCCATGCTTTTCGAACTAACTATAGGCTCCAAAAGCAGTCCATTTTGACCTGGGAATGTAAGTTAATACACATTCTACACAGCACAGTGGCTCAGTGGTTAGCACTGCTGCCTCACAGGTTTGATTCCAGCCTCAGGCAACTGTCTGTGTGGTGTTTGCACGTTCTCCCCGTGTCTGTGTGGGTTTCCTCCCACAGTCCAAAGACGTGCAGGGCTGGGTGGAATGGCCAGGGGAAATGCAGCATTAGAGGGATAGGGTA
This sequence comes from Chiloscyllium plagiosum, assembly GCF_004010195.1. Taxonomy (NCBI): domain Eukaryota; kingdom Metazoa; phylum Chordata; class Chondrichthyes; order Orectolobiformes; family Hemiscylliidae; genus Chiloscyllium; species Chiloscyllium plagiosum. The sequence goes on from NC_057734.1 coordinate 48,988,775, forward strand.
GGGGGCTGGGTCTAGGTAGAATGCTCTTCGAAGGGTTGGTATCGACCCGATATGCCGAATGGCCTGCTTCCACACTGCAGGGATTCTATAATTCTTTCCATTTCAATTCAAGATTTTAAAATAATTCTAATTTTTTTTAAAAAACTCATCCCTCCACGTTCTAATTCTTCTCCAAGTCCCCCTCTTTTTTTTCAACCTGGATCAGGTAGATCTATCAGATGAGCTGGATTGACCTAGTTTGATCATTCTCATTAAAGTTTCCAGATTGGAGTTACTTGGAGGAGGATCCGGCCTTTGACCAGGGCACAGTCTGAGCTGTGGTCTAATCCTTTAAACGGGTGCAATGGATTGACTAACTTTAAAATAAAAACAGGCCCCTCAACCACTGCTGTCTGGATAATTAATCTTATCCATAACGCTAAAAGAGTTATTCAGTTATGTTTTTGTCTAAATGGAGTGAATATCAAACAACACTCTGTCAGCCGATGAGTTGGAAGTGTGTCTTTAATTTTTAAAGTCTCCCAAGCTCACAATTCCCACTGCAGTAAATAGACTCTCTCAGGCCCGGTTAAGTGAGTGGAGCATAGTTATACATTATGTGCTTACACCATACAGCGTGGATTTACAGTAGAACAACCTCCAGTTGAGAGTGATAAGACAGCTCGCCAGGCATCTCCATTCTGACCAGGACTTGTGTCCTCGCTGTAGGCCGAAAGCCAAGGTATCACATGAGATATATAACCACCTAGAACCCAAACCCTTATACTGTAGGCAGTGAGACATGTGACAAAGCCTTCGATTCAGAAACAAGGACATTTCAGAATTGACAAATTTATTCTCTCAATTTCCAGGCAGTAAGCTTTACTAACCACGAGTACCCAAGGAATGCTTGTTCTGACAAAACATTGCATTGTTTCCTTGAGGTATATCCTACAGTTGCTGAGACCCACTGCAGCAGTTTGATACTGAGCTTTCAGGCTAATATACCATGTCCTGGTTAAAAGATGGTGTCTGTTAAGCTTTTGCTAAATCCAATCTGTCCACATGATCTCATCAATTCCCTTCTTGGATGTCATTGACGGATTCCCTACACCGAACCTGTGATGTGATTTAAACCTGCCCCACCTCGCCCTTCTAGTAATCCCTCCTTTCAGACAAACCTGCATGATTCCTTCCTCCTACCCCCTCTCGTTAATTTCAGGGGGGGGTGAGGTGACGTAACGTATACGGGTTGATTTCTGAAGAGACAGGATTCTCCTGATACAGTGCTAAATGGAGAAGGATAGGTGTGTCTTTGCCCCCACCCCACCTCTCTCTATTGAGCAGCAGTGGAGATTGCAAAAGGAGAAATTGAACCAGTTCTCCAATGACCACTGTTGGAATGTTTGGATATTTGGTCAACTACATAAAAAGGTCTCATTGCAAAGATCTAACGAGAGCCATTGTTATACCTTGGATATTGATCTGTCTCCAACATGGTATTTCTGGATGATGTAACAATGTTTAAATCCTGGAGCATAAAGATTAGATGTGGGTGACATGGTGTTGAAAGATTCAACAGACGTTTATTACAGCTCCTGGTATGCACATCAATATCTGGACTAATATTGAACTATTCAGTTACAAACAGTAGCACACTTCCATCAGCTTGTCATGCTCCATGTGGCCCCAGTTAAGATGGAGTCTGAGACCTTTGTTCCCTCGGGTCACATGCCTTGGTGGAATGATGCTATCTCCCAGGGAGCCTGTCTCCTAAAGGTGTTACTAGCTGTGAGATATAACATTAGCAATTATGGCAGATTGCTCTCCCAGAGTAAGGGTGAGCAAAAGGAATTGGAGATGGAAATATGTTCAATGATTGTAAAGTTGTTCATTCACTGTTTTCAGTCCCATTGGCTGTTCTGTCGATGTGATATTTTTCCCTTGTGTTGCCTTCCATGTCCCTCCCCTTGGACTTTCAAAGCTCCACACAGTGGGAGCACGTGGAGGAAGTGCTCAACTTCCTGACTGAAGACTTGGAGATCAGAGACAACTCTGCTGTTTCCTCCTTCCCTCTGCCTTCCCTAATGCACAAATACACTCGGCCCCTGTGGTGATGTCTGCGTTTGGCCAATGTGTGGGAGGTGATGAGAGGGTGGGGTACATGAACACAGACCATTTGCCACTCCTCTAGTATGCATTGTATGTTGTGAAGCCTACAGAGTGGCAGGAGTTCTCGAGCACTTTATTCCCTATTACGTTTCTAAAATTGTGAACATTTAATGTGACAGAGAGGCTGAGCCAGCTCATAGCTAGAGGCTTGGAAGGTTGCGCCTGTGTTCCTGTTACTAAGCAGTAGGGAAAAATGCTTCATCTTTCACCAGTTGCTAGCAAATAACGCACAGATTGCACCTTCATTGGCTGGTGAAATGGCAAAAATACCAGCATTTTCCTCTGACTTGGAGAGGCCGGTGTTGGACTGGGTTAAACAAATTAAAAATCACACAACACCAGGTTATAGTCCAACAGGTTTATTTGGAAGCACTAGCTTTCGGAGCGACGCTCCTTCATCAGGTGGTTATGGAGGTTCAGATCCTACTCTCAGAATATATAGCCAGAGGAGTCCAGTGTCATGGAGATGTGATACAATTAACAATCTTAGATTAAAACTGCCATCTTTTATAATGGGAGATGCTGGTTTCTGTTCTTTCATATCAAAGAAAGTTACCTCTGTGGGCTCAGTTAGGTAAAGGAGAGGTTGGCCCGATCTGGTTTTTCCCTTTCTCCATCCCTTGGTCTTTATAGTTTTCATTTCTGAATTTAGCTCCAAAAATCAGCTCCATTTACAAAAGAAAAATAAAAAAACTAGAGAAACTCAGCAGGTCAGGCAGCATGTTTGCTTTTGTATTCATTTCACTTAATTACTTCCCTCGCCTAAGAAAGGAGACTGCGCTAATGTTGTAACATCCCAAAGCAGTGTTGGAATGTGGTCCTGTAAACCACAGTGTGATAATAACAGGCTAGTCACTGCAGGAGAATTCCCCTTATCTCTGAAATAGTGCAATGGGATCTTACCGATTCACCTGTGACAGCAACTTGCATTGATAAATCATTTCAATACCGTAAAACAAGGCACCTCAGCTGAGCACCTGAGAAACTTGATTCTGCCGCAGGTATGTATCCCACTGTCCTTGTTCCAAGCAAGTAACATTTCTCAGGACTGTGGAGCTAAAACATCATCTGGAAACGGTCCTTGTACGGTGAATCTACTGAGGTCAAAGGAATCTTTCCTGCTTGCCTGCATTTCTGCAGAAACTCGATGGCTGTGTCGATATGTGCGATCTTCTTGGAGATCCTCTCCACTTGAAGCCGGCGGTTAGTGGTGTCGATGATAGTCATGATTTGGAGATGCTGGTGTTGGACTGGGTTAAAAAAGTTAAAAATCACACGACATCAGGTTATAGTGCAACAGGTTTGTTTGGAAGCACTAGCTTTCGGAGCGCTGCTCCACAATCACCTGATGAAGGAGCAGTGCTCCAAAAGCTTGTGCTTCCAATTAAACCTGTTGGACTATAACCTGGTGTCGTGTGATTTTTAATTTGTTTAACCCAGTCCAACACCGGCATCTCCAAATCATGAGGTCAAAGGAGGAGACGTCACTTAATGTCAATAGATTAGATTAGATTCCCTAGAGTGTGGAAACAGGCCCTTCGGCCCAACAAATCCACACCGACCCTCCGAGGAGTAACCCACCCAGACCCACTTACCTACTCCCTACTAATGCACCTATCGGACAAGGCCTTCATTCTCCTTTGTTTGTAAGGGAAGGTTCTGTGGATTCACCATCCTGGAATTTACCACAACATTGTGAAAGCATAAAAAGCAATTCCTGATGAAGGGTTTATGCTCCAAACATCGACCCTCCTGCCTCTCGGATGCTCCCTGACCAGCTGTGCTTTTCCAGCACCACACTTTTCGACTCGATAAAAAACAATGTACAGACTGCGAGAGCAGAGGCAGAGAAGACTGCTCTGATCATGATGGATTTACTGTGCGAAGGAGCTGTGTGCCAGTAGTAGGCTACTAGAATTTTGTCTGAGTTCGCAGGACTCAGGAACACGATCGGGCTTCCTCTCATTTCATCAAAATTGTGTAAATCCCCGCTCAGAGCAAGTGGGTGAGGAGAACATGTGAAAAGAGACCTCAACAGGTCAGAAACTCCCCTGGTCAATACTGAATTAGCTATTCCCCATTCAGCACTGTAGAACTGGGCCGATGGTAACATAGTGGTTACCCTACTGGGCCTGTAATCCATGGGCCCTGGCTCGCGTTTTGGGGAAAGTGGCTTCACATTGGCTGATAAGGTTTAAATTCCATTAAATTAAACCTGGATTTGAAAGCTCGTCTCCAGTGACCGCGAAACCACTGTAAAAAACCCCAATCGGTTCAGTACTGTCCTATTGAGAAGGAAATCTGCCATCCTTACCCGGTCTGAGCTACACCTGACTCCAGATCCATAACATCTGAACTTCCCTCATGAGGCCACTCCGTTTGGGTCAACCAGGGATACTGGCCTGGCCAGCAACACCCACGTACCATGTAAGAGTTTTTTAAAAATGGCCCCATTAAACTTGGAAAGAGTAGACAACGTTGTGTGGTTGATTCCTACTATCCAGCCTGCTACACTGGATAGGCACAGGACCAAACTCTACCTCCCCCCTGTCCTGGCAGAATAGTTGAAGTCTGGGTTAGACCTCCAGGTTGAAGTTGCTGTTTGCTACAGTCCTTCCTGCAGGAACAAGGAGCAACAATATGATGGGAAGGTGGACAATCTGGAATCGTGAGTATCAAAAGCAGCCTCTGATGGCTCTTGGAAAGGGTCCTCAAATCTAAGACTGCTCAGCTGGGCATCGACGTGAGACAGACAGAACTCCCAGAACAAACCGCCTCTTACAATTCACAGCCAGGACAACAAACTGCAGCTTTGTACAGATGGTGATGAGTTTACCAAGGTGATAATGATAGCTTCCACAATCTCCTCTTTATTCAGTGTTGTACCCAGTAATTATCTCCACTGCTTCCCACTTTATTCCGAAAGCTGTTTATCTTCCTGTGCTCTCTCTTTCGGATTGTCGTCCGATAGGAGGATGAGAGCAATCTGGTCTTCTGCCAGCGAGGATCCTACTCTCTGAAGAAGAGGACAGTTCTATCTATGACGTGGTGCTGTGTTAATGGTGCTTTATAAATACAAGATGTTGCATTCTGCTGAAAGTCCAGGCCCACAATGGGTACCCGTTATGGTACAGTGGCATCATTGCCTCTCGGAAACAGTCTTGCTCCAGCAGGAGTTAGCTCTTACAGCCCCACTACTTGAACAACGCAGGATAACCACCATAATATCTCACTTCCTATCTGGACCAGAAATACGAGTGTTGGAAAATATTTGTTTCTTAAATCTCTCCAAAGACCGACAATGTAATAGCTGATGTTTAATTCCAGTTGGAAAGCTGCGTTATTCCCAAGTAAGAAAGACGCAGACCAACAAGGTATGAGTGGTGTTACTGGTCCCAAATAATGTAGGAATATTTGACGCCTCTTCCACTCTGTTTTACTCTCAGCAAACATCAATCTCACTTGGGCCTGTCCTGTAGCCAAGGTAGGAACATTCTATCACAGGACCCTGACATTGGGCTGGCTTCCCATATGTCTGAATGAACTGGCATTGGTTGGACCCCTCTTGAGAGGCATGCTCCAGTTAGGGAGTTGATCAAAGCAGACATGGTGAGTGGGCCCAAGCAGGGCAAAATCTTTAAAAATAAAAAGGTGTGGATACAAAATCCTAATGAAGCAAGTGATCTGTGCCTGAACTTCATTTGCAGGAGCGTCCTTTGCTCAATGTTTCTTTGTGCGATCTCTGACAAAAACCACTCTGAAACTTTCAATTGACACCCTTTTGGAGAACAAATTTACTGATTTTCGGCCCAGTAAAGCTAACAGTGGTTTTTGATTCCCCTCCTCAATAGCCTTGGTGTAAATTAAAAATGAGGCTTGATTTTTGATTTTCCCCACCCTGCTAGTCCTGTGGTATTTAACGTGTTGAGGTTTGTGACTTATTTTAATTTGTTCCTGCTGCTTTCTCTTGACCTCCTCTGTGTGCAGCTGCCACAGTCCCTGAGCAGAAGACGGTGACCCTCGCTGTGGATGTCAATAACCGCTCAGACCATGTTGAATGGTGCAGCTGCTATTACCATGGCAACTACTCAATAAATGCTGCCTTTGAAATCAAGCTGCACTGGATGGCAGTAACATCAGCCGTGCTCTTTGAAATGGTAGGTGGCATCAGACAACACAGTTACACCTTCAGAAACAGTGGACACTCTGGTCTCTTGTTAAATGTGATGTTGCCTGGTCAGCACCAGTTCCAGAGAACGCTGCAGGAACTGTCTGACTGCATCGTCGGGAGAGAGTGGTTAATGTTTCAAGTCTTGTCTGACTGTTCAGGAGAGGTGCTGGAAAATAGGGATTATTTTTAAAATGTTTGACAGAGACAGAAAGTATAGTATTTTCCACACACAGCTTGAAACAAGAGCCACTTGCTCTCCCTGGATGCTGCCAGACCTGCTGAGTTTTTTTTCAGCATTCTCTGTGTTTGCTTCAGCTTCCCCGCATCTGCGGTATTTTTCTACTGACTTTCCACCACTTCCTGACACCGAGTTGTCATCCAAGTATAAATTTCCTGAAATCCATCGTTTGCCAATGAGGAAATCGCTTCTTGATGTTTTCAAAGAATAGGGTGAGGGCACAGGGGCTCAGTGGTTAGCACCGCTGCCTCGCAGCACCAGATTCCAAGGTTCGATTCCACCCTTGGGCTGTGTGGAGGTTGCACATTCTCCTCATGTCTGTGTGGGTTTCCTCCAGGTGCTCCGGTTTCCTCCTCCTGTCCAAAGATGTGCAGGTTAGCTGGATTGGCCGTGCTAAATTGTCTCATACTGTCCAGGGATGTGTAGGCTAGGTGGGTTAGCCATGGGAAAAGTGGGGTGGGTCTGAGTGGAATGCTCTTCAGAGGGTCCGTGTAGATTCGACGGACCGAATGGCCTCTCTCCGCACTATCTATGATTTTCTCCCTGCGTGTTTTATAGCAAAGCCAGCATTTATTGCCCAGCACTAGAAGCTGATGGTGAGTCATTGTCGAGGACCATTGTACCGCATGTGATATAGGGCAGTTCTCACAGTGCTGATCGAGAACACTTTCAGATTCTAACCCAGGGGAATGAAGGAACAGGATAATTCCAGGTCAGAAAGGTATTTAACTTTCTGGGGGCCTTGCACGTGATGGTGTTCTCATGCATCTTCTGCCCTTGTCCTTACAGGTGGCAAAGGTCAACATTTTGGAAATTGCTTTCAAAGGTGCCCCCTCTGTGATTTTTGTAGACAGTACACTCTGCTGCTACTGAGTGGTGGTGGTGGGGGGGGGCTGAATGCTGAAGTGGAGGGGTCTGGGTCTCCTGGATGGTGTCAAGTCAAGAGTGTGGGGCTGGAAAAGCACAGCAGGTCAGGCAGCATCCGAGGAGCAGGAGAATCGACAGAGTCATCAGGAATGATGAAGGGCTTATGCCTGTCTCCTGCTCCTCGGTTGCTGTCTGACCCGCCTTGCTTTCCCAGCGCCACACTCTGGACTCTGATCTCCAGCCTCTGCAATCCTCACTCTCTCCCTGGATGGTATGAAGCCTGTTGAGTTTTAGCTGTATTCCCAGCCAGCGCACAGTCGGGTTTGTTCTTGGCTTGCAACCAGAAGTGAGAGATGCAGCTATCAGACATCTGAGCCAAGAGGATAGGTAAAACAGGAGGATAGGTAAACTGCACTGGGCGCAAAAAAGATTGAAAGGGATGTTACTGAGACTGGAAGGTTTGTGTTATAAGGAGAGGCTGTGACTTTTGTCCCTGGAATGTAGGAGGCTGAGGGATGACCTTAAAGGTTTATAAGTCATGAGGGGACGGAGATACGGTGAATTGCCATCGTCTTTTCCCCAGGGTGGGAGAGTCCAAAACTAGAGTGCATAGGTTTCAGGTCAGAAGGGAAAGATTTAAAAGGGACCTGAGGGGCAACTACTTTCACATTTCACTTCTCCCCATTTCCTGGTTTCCTCTTTTTTTTCCCACCTCATTGTCATTGTGAACATGGAATGAGCTGCTAGGCCTCTATGACCTAATAAACGAACTGATCCCACCCTGTGGTGTGACAGGATATGTGAATTCTCAGAGAAGGTTCTGATATATCCTGAGCTGGCTAAGGAGAAAAGCTTGCCGTCCAGAAGGTGAGTTACAGTAATAAACCACAAAATGAGAAATGTTTACCAGTACATGTTTTTTAAATCCTGTGGCATTTTTCATTAAAATCATAAAGCAGAGAGTACTTGCTCACTTTTCATTGCACTTGAAGGAAAGAACAAATATTATTTTTAATATGAAGCCATATCTTTTTGAAATCTGAGTCACTGCTTTCCAGACACACGGTGTTAACCGTGAAGCAAATGACCATTGGATCAGTTTCTTTTTTACAAATCCTCACCTTCTCCCAGTTCCTTGCACCACTGCTCTGTCCAGACTTGCTGCCGGAGCACACTGGTGTCCTTTTTTGCCTCTTTTTCTGTCATTCCATGTCACCTTTACACCTATTTCCTCATTCTATCCCTCTATTCTGACGTCCCACTTCTCCACGATTCCTGATTCCCTCCCTTTTTCTTTTTTTCCACCTCATTGTCAATTTTTTTGGTCACTAAATAGTGAATGCAGCTAAAAATGTCAATGATCTCTGTCAGCACAAACAGCTGATGTGCTTGAAGTTGCGACTTGGTGTCAGTGATGAGTCACTGCTGACGCTGTGTCAAATGGGTTATTTAGCAAGTTAATATCGGGTACCTTTCAAAATGACTCTAGATAGTTCCATGATGACCTAAATGAACATCTGACAGTCTGTTTCATTAGCTCTGCTTAATTTTATCTACATTAAGCACAGTGATGATTTATTTTCTTAACCTTTTGTAGCAGTGTTTCACTGAATTCAACCTCTCAAACACAGTCTCATACCTTTAGTCAGAATCCACTTTGGCTGGAGTGACTGTGATCACAGAAGCAAATGTCAGCCTCGCCAACTGTTCGACACTGCTCAGGAAAGTGACTCAGCACCAGCCCCAGGGAGCTAGAAATGGGCCATCAGGACCTGCCAAGTCCGGAGACGGAATTCTCAGATTTTGCAACTTGTGTGGTGGCTTTTCATTTTGGTCACCTTAGCAACCAGTTCTTCTCTCTATATCTAACCATTCTTGTATCTTGTTTCATCGATTCTACATTTAGAGTCATACAGCATGGAAACAGACCCTTCGGTCCAACCCGTCCATGCCGACCAGATATCCTAACCTAATGTGATCCCATTTGCCAGCACTTGACCCATACCCCTCCAAACCCTTCCTATTCATATACCCATCCAGATGCCTTTTAAATGCTGTAATTGTACCAGCCTCCACCACTTCCTCTGGCAGCTCATTCAAAACACGTACCACCCTCTGCGTGAAAATGTTGCCCCTTAGGTCCCTTTTATGTCTTCCCCCTCTCACCCTAAACCTATGCCCTCTAGTTCTGGACTCGCCCACCCCAGGGAAAGGACCTTGTGTGTTTGCTCTATCCATGGCACTCAAGATTTTATAAACCTCCGATGCTCCAGGGAAAACAGCCCCAGCCTATTCAGCCTCCCCCTATAGCTCAAACCCTCCAACCCTGGCAACATCCTTGTAAATCTTTTCTGAACCCTTTCAAGTTTAACGACATCCTTCCTATAACAGGGAGACTGGAATTGAATGCAATATTCCAACAGTGGCCTAACCAATATCCTGTACAGCTGCAACATGATCTCCCAACTCCTGTACTCAATACTCTGCCCAATAAAGGAAAGCAGACCAAACGCCTTCTTCAATTATCCTATCTACCTGCGACTCCACTTTCAAGGAGCTATGAACCTGCACTCCAAGGTCTCTTTGTTCAGCAGCACTCCCCAGGACCTTACCATTAAGGGTATAAGTTCTGACCTGATTTGCTTTTGCAAAATGCAACACCTCACATTTATCTAAATTAAATTCCTTGTACACCTGTCTTTTGCCCTCTTACTCATCATTGAGACCCGGGTTTGTCTGAAGTTTCAGTGATGAGATTGTGTTTTTGTTGGGGTTTAAAGGGTTGTGGAACAGGACAGGTACAGACCAGCCATGATCTGATTGAATGACCGTATAAACCCTGGAGCTGTGCTGCTGCCGCTCTTTATTTTCTGCGGTGGGTTTCTTTGACCTTTTACTCAGTCTTGGCTATTCGGGGGGGTCGGTATGTCGGTTTAATGGGCCGAATGGTCTGATTCCACACTGTAGGGACTCCACGGTTCACCGTGGGCAAAATAGCTCCTGGCTGGGCTCAGTGAGCTAATGCCAAAAGGAGCAACAGTCCGAGTAAAAGGTATGGCCAAAGTGGACAGAGATGGTATTCGCCATTCGACAACTAAATGCAAACTTTATTTTAACCAGCACTCCGGATAAACCAGCACAAATTATATAAATTCAAATACGGAGGTCTACTGTAATGTCGACGTCTTTATGCTGGGAATGAAATATAACAGCAATTTGCAGTCATTACGTTTCTATCACTTACTGTGTGTGTGACATTGATTCATTGATGGTTTTACATAGATTGCTTTGAGGGATGTTGAAGCTTTGCCTACTCGATTCACTATGGTGATTCGTCCCTCTCGGCTATCCAGAATATTTGATCAACTGGCACAAGCCTGGTCCCATAGCTGCTGGTTAATAAAGAGTTTGCTGTAACTACAAAACATAGTATGTGGAACACAGAAGGGCAGAAAATGAGGTTGGTGTTGTACCTGGCCTGGTGAAATCACAGGCTGATTAACCACTTCTTCCAATTTACTCACTCAGGTACAAGGCTGGCACAGAAAGGCCACTTCCTGTGGGTTTCTCCTGGTCCCTGTGCTTGAGGGTCCATTCGCTCTCCCCAGTTACCTGTACGGAGACCCCCTGCGGACTCAGCTTTTCATCCCCCTGACTATCAGCTGCTTGGTGAAGGAAGGCGCAGAGCACATCTTTGATGGTACGTGTCTCACTGGACACTCAGAGGAATCAAACAGTTGAACTGGGAGTCTAATGGTTGGAAATCTCACTGTGCCCCCTACTCACTTCATTTTCAAGCGCTCTCTCTGAGAGCTATGTTTTGATTTTCTGGGTGCAGTTTGCATTTTCTGGAGCTACGATTTCATTCTCACTGCCCACTTTGAGTCATTCGGTACAGAAACAGACCCTTCGGCTCAACTCGTACATGTCAATCAGATATCCTAACCTAATCTAGTCCCATTTGCCAGCACCCGGCCCATATCCCTCTACACCCTTCCTGTTCATATACCCATCCAAATGAACAACACCTTACCTATAGCAGGGAGATCTCATTCCATGAGTTCTGCTCACGGAATGCCATTACGTCTGTATTTTTGTTGGGATACAGGGCATTTTACATTCACACAAAATAATTCACTACCCTCAGCCATCATCACCACTTCATTCAATTTAAAGCTACAACTGAAGTAACACTTTAATTTCCAAAACACCATGTTATTTAAATGGGCTTAAGAAAACTGCACACGTTAGTAACAAATGTTTTCTTTTTGAAAGTAACTGACAGACTGTTCGATGAAAGCAGACCCATTTGCTCGGCTTTATCCTTGTTGCAAGTTTTTGTTGGCAGCATCTTTCCCTCACCCCTTCGCAGCCCCTCGCATCTCGCCCATCACTCAGTAACTCTCAAACAACACCACTGCACCCCCCCCCCTCACGTTGAGACTCATACTCCTCAGAACACTCCCAGCCTGCCCTCTCTCCCCCAGCTCACTCCCAGCAGACTGGCTGCTCTCCTCCAGCTCACTCCCAGCAGACTGGCTGCTCCCCCCAGCTCACTCCCAGCAGACTGGCTGCTCTCCTCCAGCTCACTCCCCGCAGACTGGCTGCTCCCCCCCCGCTCCCTCCCCGCCGACTGGCAGATTGGCTGCTCTCTTCCCCCCCCCCCCCGGCCACACCCAGCTGATGGAATAGGTCCTGCTATGGACTGGATTCCTCTCCCCTTTGCCAGGTAGGTGGCAGTGTGTTGTAACTGTACCGGAAGAGCTTGGCTAGGGAAGCAGCACATTCCTGAGCACCAGCCTTCAGTACCACTGCCAGAATGTTGTTGGGGCCAATAGTCTTTAGTATCCAATGCCTCCAACCATTTCTTGATATCACCTGGAGTGAAGCGAACTGGTGCAAGGCCTCACTGGGGGAAGCTGGGATGGGTCGTCCACTCTGCCCTTCTGGCTGAAGGTTACTGTGAAAGCTTCAGCCTTACCTTTTGCACTGATGTGCTGGGCTCTTCCATCATTGAGGATGGAGATATTGGTGGAGCCTGCTCCTCCAGTGAGTTTTGTAATCGTCCACAACCGATCATGACTGGATGTGGCAGCACTGCAGAGCCCAGGTCTGATTGGTTGGTTATGGGATCATTTAGCTCCGTCTATCACTTGCTGCTTATGTTGTTTGGAATGTAAGTTGTCCTGGTTAGTAGCTTCACCAGGTTGACACCTCATCTTCAGGTATGCCTGGTGCTGCTCCTGGCAAGCCCTCCGGCGCACTCTGTTGAACCAGGGTTGATCGCCCTGGCTTGATGGTAATAGTTGAGTGAGGGATACGCCAGGCCATGAGGTTACAATTCTAGTTGAATACAGTTCTGTTGCTGTTGGTTCCCTCACCGCCTGGCCCAGACCCCGTCTAGCAGCTGTGTCCTTTTCGGACCTGACCAGCTCGATCAGTAATGCTGCTGCAGAGTCACTCTTGGGTGGTGGACCCAGAGTACATTCTGTGCCCTTGCCACTTTTCAGTTCTTAGAATCGTTGAGCCTATCAACTGAGATAAGATTAACAAACAAAAACAGCAAATACTGGAGAAACTCAGCAGCTCTGGCGGCATCTATGGAGAGAAAACATGTTGTTTTGTTCTAAAGAAGGGTAACAGGACACCTTGGAGACATTAAGGATGTGATACCTTGGGGGATAGACAAGATAGAGGGCCAGTGGGATGGATTGGGCACATTGTGGACGTTGAGGTGGATGGGATACATTTAGGCTAGTGGGGATGTTTGATATCAAGGTTTGATTTAATGACCAGTTGATCCACTCCCAGCACGGTTAAGAATCAGTACTGGCCTTTACACTCTGTTTATTTTCACTGTGCTGCTGTTTGCATTTTCTCAGGGTTCGAGCCAGAGACATACTGGGATCGGATGCAGCTTCTGCAAGAGGCCATTCTTGTGAGGTACAGTATTTCAGGATACGTCTGTGAGCAGCACTGGGACAGAAAAGTCCTTCATATGTGACACAACCTATCGATTTCCGCATAAAACTAATCGACATGTTTATGAAGTGCCCATTTCAACAGATTGTTGTACAAGCCGGGGGGGGGGGGAAATGGCCAAGTGGTATTATCACAAGTCGAGGAATCCAGACAGACAGACAGCGTTCTGGAAACCTGGGTTTGAAACTCATTATATCAGATGGTGAAATTTGAAATAAATTCAAAAAAGCTAAAAATCTGGATTTAAACATCAAATGATATCATTGACCAATGACATGATATTATTGTAAAAGCCCAGGAACAATGTTGTCCTTACGTGGTCTGGCCTGCGTGTGACTCCTGACCCATAGCAATGTGGTTGACTCTGAACTGTCCTCCATGTTCAGAATGTGTCTTGGCTTTCATATCGCTGTAGGACATTGGAGCAGAATGAGGCCATTCGGCCCAGCCACTCTGCTCCACTATTTCTTTGTGGTTGATATTTTCCTCAACTCCATTCTCCTGCCTTCTCCCCTTAACCTTTCCTCTCCTTATCCATCAGATTCCCCACCATCTGGCTGAAGAAATTCCTCCTCATCCCAGTTTTAAAGGGTCGTCCCTACACTCTGAGGCTGTGCCCTCTGGTCCTAGTCTCTCCTACTAGTGGAAACATCTTCCCCACGTCCTCTCTATCCAGGCCTTTCAGTATTCCGTACATTTCAATTAAATCCCCCATTATCCTTCGAAACTCCATCAAGTGCAGATCCAGTGTCTTCCACTGCTCCTCATATGACAAGCCCTCCATCCCTGAGATTGTTCTTGTAAACCTCCTTATGACCCCCCTCCAGCACCGGCACGTCCTTCCTTAGATATGGGACTCAAAACTACTCTCACTATTCCAAATGCAGGACATCTCTGCTCACGTATTCTCCTCCCCCCTCAAAATGCATTTGTCGTCTTAACTACCGACCTAACCTGCAGTTAACCTTAAGACGATCCTGAACTAGGACTCCCAACTCCCTTTTGAGGTCCAGATTTCCAGAACCTGTCCCTATTTATAAAATAGTCTACGCCTCTGTGCTTCCTACCAAAATGCATTACCTCACACACTTTCCCACATTGTATTCCATCTGCCAATTCTCTGCCCACTCTCCGAGCTTGTCCAAGTCCTTCTGCAGCCTCCCCACCTCCTTAACACTACATGTCCCTTCGCCTATCTTTCTGTTATCTGCAAACATAGCAATTATGTCCTCAGTTCCTTTGTCCAGATCGCTCCTACTGTGGGCCCATCACTGACCCCTGCAGAACTCCCACTTGTCACTGGCTGTCATCCTAAAAAAAAAATCCCTTTATCTCTACTCTCTGCCAGTCAGCCAATCCTCTACCCAGGCCAGTACCTTGTGCCTAACAGTATGGACTCTGCTTATTTGTCAAAGGCCTTCTGGAAACCCAAATCGATCACGTCCACCGGCTCTCCTGAGGTGCTCGGCCTGAAGGTGAACCGGCAGTACCACACGCTCACCACCTGAGGGTACCTGAGCTTGTCATATTCCACATTTTCGATGTGAGGCCTTTATTGCATCAACACATTTCTCAGCATTTCACTCAAATGCAAGTTGTTCTTTCTGCTGCCCAATGCTGCATTTCCCTGGGTGAATATCTGCTCAGGGCCAAGCTGATGCCATTGGCATGGGCAGAATATACTTTTAAAGGGCATGCTTATTAACTGGGCAATATTTAATTTTCAAGAAGTCAGGGTCATAGCATTTTTACTTCATTGTAATGAGCGCGGTAAATGTTTACCGGGGAACAGCTTTTTGTTTTTCAGGCTTGGGTGTTGGGTTAAGGGTATTAGGACCCTGGGCCAATCTTGCAACGATGTCACGGAACTGCTTCATTGGGGATAAATGGCACAGTGTGGTCAGCGCTAGTTAGATAGAAGCTGAAAGGATGATAGGATTAAGAGAATAGGTTTTTTTAAAACAATGTAACTAACTAGTGACCCTTCCGCCAGACCCGAAACATTAACTCTGATTTCTCTTCACAGATCTGCTGAGCTTTTCCAGCAACTTCTGTTTTAGTATATGTTTGGTATCAATATGCGATAAAAGGTACTTTAACGACTCCTTGTTGATCACTGTGCCTTGATACCAAACTCTCAAGTGTGGACATGGCAAAGGGAGGGCAGTGGTAATCCAGACCCCCAAACTGATGTCTAGAAACATGGTTTCAAATCCTGCCATGGCTGAAGGTGAAATCTGAATTTGATAATAAAGGGCTGTTTTAATGGCAATCATATAACTATTATCAAAACTCATCTACTTCATCGGTAAACTTTAGGGAAAGAAACTGCTGCCCTTACCTGGTGTGGCCTGAACGTTACTCCAGACCCACAGCAATGGGATTGACTCTTAAATGCCCCCTGGGCAATTAGGGGTGGGCAATAAATGCTGGGCCTAGCCAGATAGGCCCACATTCCATGAACAGATAAAACCCAGACCAGAACTCCCCCAGCTGCATAATAGAAATCCTGTCTTTGAAAGTATTTTTTCAGGTGAAGCGTAGCTAGGTTTTGAACCATGATTACGTGACTGAGAGGCTGGAGACCCTGGGGTTTGTAGCTAATGTTTAGAACAGTAGCATTGCTGTGACCTCCACTCGATTGGCAAGACTCTGTTCGGCAGAAGTGGCTACTGCAGATGCGGGAGATTAGAGTCGAGATTAGAGTGGTGCTGGAAAAGCACAACAGGTCAGGCAATATCCGAGGAGCAGGAAAATCGACGTTTCGGGCAAAAGCCCTTCATCAGGAATTTCTGTTCTTTGTCTGTTCTCAGCAAGCAGCTTCAGGCTTGCATCTGGGGAGAAGCCACGCTTGGTTTTCAACGTTAACAGCAACTTCTCCTCCCATCTGTGCCTTTAAGCAAGGTACATTCATACTGCATTCCACCTGAACCACAGGATTGTTGACATAGATTTCAAGGAGAGGTTAATGAGGGATATCCTAGCCATCAGGGCCCAGGCAACAGAACCCAGAGCCCCCAATACTGGTACAAAGACATTCCAGTCAAATGGGTATAACAGGGTCATAAGGGCAGAGGGACACAGTTGGGAATATTGGCAGTTAATAAGTCAGTAGGTAATGAAGGAATATAAAAATAAGTCAATTCATTAATCATGGGTGACTTTAATCTTCGAGTTGAGAAAACTTAAGTAGGCAGAGAAAGCCACAAGGAGAGATTTATTTGTATGTGGGCGTATTCAATACCATTTCCTTGAATAGTGAATCCAACTGTGCTGTTGTGGGCCGGGCAATGTGTAATGAGGCAGGTTCAATGAATTATTTCAGAGGAAATCATCCTCAAGGAAGCAGTGACCACAACATCGCAGAATTTATCTTTCAGTTTGAGAGTGACAACCGTGGGTCACAGACAACTGTGGTAAACTTCGAGCAGGCCGATTGTCAAGGGATGAGGGCTGGGGTGGACTGGGAAAGGAGGTTAGCATTTTTTCTTTAAAAAAAATCAGTGAATAAAGAATGATAAATATTTGAGAAAATAGTTCATAACGTCAAACAAAGGTACGTTCAAATAAGGAAGAAAGATTCTGGAAGGGGTAAACTGGCCAGGGTTAACCAAGGAAGTTGAGACTTGGATAAAATGGAAAGAACATAACATGATGCGATAAATTTTAGTGCTAAACCAGACAACTGGGGACATTTTAAAAGCCAAAATAATGACAAAAATGAAGAAGAGGGAGAAAACTGACTAATGAGGGTAAAACAGCAAGTAATATAAAAGCAAATAATAAGGTACTGTTCAAATGTATAAAATGAATGTGAAAGTGAACAGAGGTCTGTGCTACTTAAATAATAATAAGGGAAAATTGAATGTTTCCTCTTGTGGGAGAGCCAGCATTAGAGGGCATAGTCTCAGAGTAACAGGTCACCCATTTAAGACAGAAATAAGTCTTTTTTCCCTGTAAGGGTAGTGAACCCATTGAGCTGTTGAGGCTAGGTCAATACTGAAGTCTGAGAAAGACATATTTTTAATTATTGAGAGAATTTGATGATTATAGGGGAAGGCAGGAAAGTAGAGTCCAGGATTATCAGATCAGCTAATGACAGGTTGGTGAGATTGCGCACTTCTGCTGCCATGGGTTATGGTCACCTCTCTGACACCCCCCCCCCCCCCCCCCCCCGGAGCAATCCGTGAATTCAGGAGCCAATTGTTGGTAAGTTTGCAGCAAAGAATGTTATGTCAGAGTATAACAGGACCTTGATCAGATGGGCTGTGGAGTGGTAGATGGGGTTTAATTTAGATAAATAGGAGGTGTTGCATTTTGGAAAGGCAAATCAGGGCAGCACTTATACACTTCATAGTCGCGTCCTAGAGACTATTCCTGAACAAAGAGACCTTGGAGTGCAGGTTCATAGCTCCTTGAAAGTGGAGTCGCAGGTAGATAGGATATTGAAGAAGGCGTTTGGTATGCTTTCCTTTATTGGTCAGAGTCTTGAGTACAGGACATTGGTTAGGCCACTTTTGGGATATTGCACTCAATTCTGGTCTCCTTCCTATCGGAAAGATGTTGTGAAACTTGAAAGGGTTCAGAAAAGATTTACAAGGATGTTGCCAGGGTTGGAGGATTTGAGCTACAGGGAGAGGCGAAACAGGCTGGGGCTGTTTTCCCTGGAGCGTCGGAGGCTGAGGGGTGACCTTATAGTGGTTTATAAAATTATGAGGGGCATGGATAGGATAAATAGGTGGGTGGCACAGTGGTTAGCACTGCTGCCTCACAGCGCCAGAGACCCGGGTTCAATTCCCGCCTCAGGCGACTGACTGTGTGGAGTTTGCACATTCTCCCCGTGTCTGCGTGGGTTTCCTCCGGGTGCTCCGGTTTCCCCCCACTGTTATGCACGATATTATAAGAAATGATGAAGAATGACTGTCTTGTGTTGATTTAAACCAAACAGAAAATAAAGTAGTTTACTAATTAAATGATTGGGAGCTACATTAAAAATATCCATTATCAAATAATTGGTTGAACAAAGATTCCTACACTGCATCTGAAAAAATGTTTAAATCATCCTTCAATACAGTGTAGATACTTTTGATAAGTGATAACTGGTAAATAGCTTGAAATAATGTATGTTAACAACAATTCCACTGGGGAAGCATACAATATAAATCTGTGATCTCTATGAATCCTTTATTATTCTGAGTTTTAATTTGGTTTTTTGGAATATAAACATTACCTGAACATCAAGAAATAATACTGCTTCGGTTGATGCACAGCTTCAACTGCAAACTGTTGTTACGAAATAGATACATATTACAAGATAGCTTGCATTCAACTTTTTATTCATAACAGGGAAAACTACACTCCCACACCCAACACCTCCAAAAAAGGCACTATAAACAAGACATAGCTCCTTTCTCTCGTTTACACTGAAACACTATTATTCTATGTTTTCCCAACTAATTTTAACTGTATACAAGGGAATGGATCTTCCAATATTTAAATATTTACATATTTTTAATTCTAGTTAGATGTATATGTAATTTGATCTGGAGAAGGAATTATAATATCAGTCTTAAAAGGTCAAGTGACTTTCTACTTAAGATGTAAACCGTGCACTACTTAAATTTATTTTGTTGAATATTGTTCATTACATTGATCTTCGAATGCAAAGTTCAAGCTGGTTTTTAAATCAGTGAATTTAATTTTTCACTAAATGTCAAGTTGTGAAACTTTAATGAATAGATAAAAAATATGGATGTGGCAACGTATAGTTGTATATATCTGCTTTAGGCTATTCAAAGGTTTTTATTCCGATCTATAAACATTATGAACTTGCAAAACAAATGTGCAACACTTTTACTATTATAACTATCTTGTTAGCTGCAGAAGTTTTGATATAAAGGAGGTTGTGACAATAAGTTAAAAAAAAATTCACCGTTGGCTGTTTAATTTATAACTTTTGACACAAATGGCATGAGAACCATTAGGTAGCTGCAAGTTTGTATATCGAAATTATGCTGTACACTGCATACAATAGTATTTGAAAGAAGTTCAACACACCAGCTATTTTGTCTTAAGCCTTATGAGTAAACTAATGCTCCTAGCTCATGGAGAACGAGAAGCATCAGTAAAGTATATTGTTTCTAATGGTGCAACATATCTTAATTGCAAACCTAGTACAGGTAAATTTTACATTTATATCAACCAAATTCATATATGCAGAATTTTGTGGACCCCTGCTAATGGAATTAGTTGGTAGGGAGGTCTATAAAAAATTCCCAGGTATGTTTTCTCCCCGTTAAACCTTGGCCTGACTAACATTTTATGGGATGCAGATTAGACCTAAGATGGGGCACACACCACTTGACCCAGTTTGCACCTTAAATTAGAGTTGCCCACTCCAGTTACAATTTTGAGATTAATGGGAGAGCTTTGACAAAGTGGGAGATGTACAACAGATTATCCTGCTCAGGACAAGAGGGGTGAGATTTTGCCATGTCCATTTCTGGCCTCCTTTCAAAGTCCAGTGTCCTTGTCCTGCAGGTGTTCTCTCTGTGCCTGGCCTTCAAAGCAAGATCCTCAAGATCCTCTCCCCCATCCTCTGGTTCTGCCCTTCCCCTCTTCATGAGTTCACTCATCTGGGGCTCTAGCACACTGAATGGGGAGACTGGTTCTAGCCATCATTCCCTGGGCACTGGTGAGACTTCTGGCTGACAGCACTCTGAGGGAATTCTGTCAGTGGGGTATGAAAAGGCCACTTCCAACCAGTTCATGCTCTGCTAGGTGTCAAATGCTGCAGGGAATGATCCTGCGCATAGGGTTTAAAACAAAACCTGTAATAGAATATAAGAAATTCTGTACATCGTGTTGAGATGATAGAAGTAGAGCAGTGACGGTAAAACTATTGCATGAACAGTAGCACTTACATTCATAATTGAGATTAGGACCATATTGTGGTGCAAAAGAGGGCAAGTATGCCGAAAGGAATGGCAAGTTTCCACAAACAAATATGCCAGGAGCAGAAATAATCCAAATTAAGGACTTTCAGCAATAAGCAAAAGGTCATGTACAAAATGTTATTAATCCAGCAGAAATGTTCACTTTCCATTTGTACTTTGCACTTTTCTCTTGTTTAACCTCTCAGTATTCGAACCCAAAACTTTTCAGCTCAATTTCCACAGATTTCCACTGTTCTCCCCCAGGAGTACCAAAACTGCAAAGGTTTAGACATCCGAAGGTCAAGTTTAGGATGACAAAATGGCGTTAGCTTCTCCAGCACATTCAGTGTTTTCTGTGTACCCATAACAGTCATTCATTTATTGTACAATTGTATTAAGTGTCTCACGTTGGATGTTTATGTTTCTGGTGATTCATGCCATAACTCTAACCACAGGTATCATGAGCTTGCTGTTCCAATGGCATGATCAACAAACTAAGTTTTGAGCAAATATGTTAATAACTCTACAAACAAGCTTGTTCCAATGAATCGTTGCTATTGGAATTTTGATACATACAAACTGATTACACATTTTAATATAATGTACATACAGTTAGTAGGTAGAACAACGAAAGCTCCTATAAACATTTTTCTGCAGCTTTAATAGTCAATTATCCCATATTCATTCATCTTAACAGCAGGGGCATTTGAACATTAGACAAACGTTGGCCAGGTAATGTTTTATATATACACATATAAATTACTTCATCTGTGGCTGAGATTTGCACATTGTCAAAATCTGTTTCAGAGCCTTCTGAACATCTTCATCCATTTGACCCTGGAAATATATTTACAAAATGTAAATTCAAGAACTAAATTATACAACTTTTGATCCTAAATATAAGAACAATGGAGTTCCTACAAAGGAAGTTCAAAGATTCAGGTATAAGAACAGGACTGCAATGCTGCAAGAATATCAATTTCAGGATAACTTCTGGTTCAGTGTGCACAGTAGGCAAGTTTCATCTGACCAGGGCAAGTGGTTACTTTCCATCTGCTCTTTTAAATGTAGATGTAATTTTGAACATCTCAACCAAATCTCTTAATTTTCAAAATGAAGGAAACTGCTGCTGTGCCAGGGGACATGTCATATTTGGATTTCCAAAAGATATTTGACAAGGTGCTCATAGGAGGCTGCTAAATAAGAGCCCATGATGTTTGGGACAAGTCCCTGGTATGGATCGAGGATTGGCTGACTGGCAGAAGGCAGAGAGTAGAGATAAAGTGTCCTTTTCAGGATGGCAGCTTGTGATTAGTGGAGTTTTGCAGGGTTCAGTTCTGGGACCACAACTTTTCACGTTATATTTGAAGAGTCTGAACAAATTATCTGAGGGCATTGTTGCTAAGTTTGCAGATAATACAAAGATAGGTGGAGGGACAGGTAGAATTGAAGAAGTGGGGAGGCTGCAGAAGAATTTGTACAGACTAGGCAAGTGGGCAGAGAAGTGGCAGGTGGAATACAATATGGGAAA
The DNA here is from genome assembly GCF_004010195.1 of Chiloscyllium plagiosum. Lineage (NCBI taxonomy): Eukaryota > Metazoa > Chordata > Chondrichthyes > Orectolobiformes > Hemiscylliidae > Chiloscyllium > Chiloscyllium plagiosum. The sequence goes on from NC_057734.1 coordinate 49,010,650, forward strand.
GTGTGAGGATATGCACTTTTGTCGGCAAAATAGAGATATTGATTATTTTCTTAACAGGGAAAGGCTTTATAAATCTGAAGTACAAAAGGCCTTGGGAATCCTAGTTCAGAATTCTCTTAAGGTTAACACTGCAGGTTCAGTTGGCAGTTAGGAAAGCAAATGCACTGTCAGCATTCACTTCAGGAGGGCTTGTAAACATGAGCAGAAATGTACTGCTGAGTCTGTATCTATAAAGCTCTGGTCCACATTTGGAATATTGTGCACAGCTTTGGGCCCCATATCTCAGTAAGGGTGTGTTGGCCCTGGGGTGTGTTCAGAGGAGGTTCATGAGAATGGTCCTAGGAACGAAAAGCTTAAGATATGAGGAATGTTTGAGGACTCTGGGTTTATACTCGATGGATGGGAGGCGGGGGGGGGAAATCTAATTGCAACATACAGAATACTGAATGGCCTGGACAGAGTGGATGTTGGGAAGATGTTTCCATTGACTAGGAGAGACTAGGACCTGAGGGTACAGCCTGAGAGTAAAGGACAATTGAGATAAGGAGAAACATCTTCAGCCCGAGAGTGGTGAATATATGGAATTCATTGCCACAGAGGGCTGTGGGGGTCAGGTCATTGAATATAGTTAAGACTAAGATAGATAGGTTCTTGATTGTCAAGGGGATCAAGGGTTACGGGGAGAAAGGAGGAGAATGAGGTTGAAAAACTTAGCACCCATGATTGAATGGTGGAGCAGGCTCGATGGGCTGAATGACCTAATTTCTGCTCCTGTATCTTATGGTGTATCATTTATTTAAAGGCAAGAGTAAGGAGCTGTATTCCAGATGTGATTCGATTGGTCAAGCTACTAGGCTTCAAGCAAAGCCCACTTTATTCTTACACCACAGTTAAAATACAAGCAAACAAAAAATAAGAGTTCGCATAACTTTACCTCTATCGGGACACTTAACAAAATAACATATCATTTAACTGCTGCTTATCAACTGTTCCAATAGAGCAGCATCCCATAAACACAGTCTTGGCACAGGCAAATTCAGCAAAACAGTTTTCCTTCACTTGCTGTCTCCAGTCCAGGAGAAGGAACACTGACAGAATAAATCTAGCAGCAGAGAGAGAGCTCAAGCTTTTTGCAACAGCAGAGCGAGACAGCTGTATCTAGCAGCTTCAACTCCAAAAACCCCAACTTCACCACTGAAAGCAAAACTAAAGCCCTGGCTCTGAGAGAGCCTGACTCCACCCACTCGCGCTTCTTTGGTCTAATTTTTTTAAAAACCGCAAAGCTGTTGTTTTGCTTTGCGTGGAGCAGACGTCGAAAGCACCATTTTCCCACCCTCTGTTCAAGAGAGCAAGGACAGAACAAATCCCACCTCAAATCAAATTCCATCACAGTCTGCTTTCTTGCCCGTCTAGAGGCTCTCCTCCTGTCACTCACATACACAAGCTGCATCATCTCAGTATTTACTGTTCTCCATTTGGGTATTTTCAGAATTGAAGAGCTTTATTCCATCAAAAGTAACTTTTTTTTTTCTTAATCCTCTGTTTGTTTTTCCTCCCAGTTATATTCTCCTTTCTTTGTCTCCAGCTGAGAGCATTGACCCCACTGTCCCTGACGTATTGCTGAAATTATTACAGGAGAAAGTGAGGTCTGCAGATGCTGGAGATCAGAGATGGAAATGTGTTGCTGGAAAAGCGCAGCAGGTCAGGCAGCATCTAGGGAACAGGAGAATCGACGTTTCGGGCATTAGCCCTTCTTCAGGAGATTGGACCGAAGAGTCTGTTTCCATGACTCACCTCTGCTGTTTGAGAGAAAATGGGGGCAGTGCTTGAGGGCTCATAATGTGACAAATTCCCAAAGAAAACTGTAGTAGAGATTTGTTCACTGTGTCAGGGTGAAGGTATAGGCAATAATTTCTCCCTGGCGTGGCGATGTCGCGGTCTGCACAGCCAGCCTGTTGATGTCTTCTCACTGGGTTTCTCTGCTTGTCCCAGGTACAGTCTTCCTTCAGTTGCCGTACTCAAAACGCAAGTTCCCAAGCGGCCAACAGAGACGGCGAAGGAACTCCACCAGCTCCAGCACCCAGAGCCTCTTCGGTGAGGAGAGAATCGGCTACAACTGGGCCTACAACACCATGCTCACCAAAACCTGGCGATCCAGTGCCACTGGCGATGAGAAATTCGCCGACCGGCTGCTCAAGGACTTTAGCGATTTCTGCTCCAACAAGGACAACCGTCTGGTCAGCTTCTGGGAGAGCTGCCTGGAGAAGATGCACTCCAGTGCACCCTGAGAAGGGGAGAGCCGGAATACGCCAGCTGGGAATGCCCGGGAATTCTGGGATATCCAGCTGTGGCACCACTTCCACTTACCCATCGCCCATTGGAAAACATTCAGCAACCAGTGAAAAGCAGCGACAGCTTTGAAAGGAATCGTTGGAGAACTTCCGAGAGGAACTGCGACTCCTCCACTATCCCACAAATCTCTGGGTGAACAAACTGCTCTCTCAAAACGACCCGGCCTGCTTGCTTTGCTCTGGCCTCATTTCCAAGCTTGGTTGCAGAAGCTCATCAAAACAACAGCTCCCTGCACTGCCTTTTGCAGTTGACTGTGCTGAGAGGTCGTGCTTGGATAATGACACACTTGGCACTCTGAATCGAGTGTTTGTTGAAGCTGTTGTATGTGGAATAGTTTCCGTTTGCAAGAAAACTGAAGCAATGGCACAATGCATCATGGGAAGGTGGATGTTCCAATGGGATTTGGAAATGGGAACTTGGCCAAAGGTGGTCTTGCATAAACTTGTTGGGGTTGGTGTTGAACGGCACAGTGCTGACCATGAGGACTATAGACAGTGACCACCCTCTGAATTGTGACGCAGCTCCAGAACGTGACCCCTTCAGGCACTTGTACACACTGCCGACCAGAATCACAAGCTCTTTCCTTCACTGTCTCCTCTGAGTGTTTTGTTTGTATTTCCCACTGTTTTGGCCTCCCCTTTTAAGCACACCTAACCCTGGGGGCGTGTATTCGTCATTAGTTTGGAATTGGCTTCAGGAAGGACAAGAATCCTCTGAGGATTCTGCCGCGGGAGAGGAAGGGAGGATCCAGAGATGAGGTTAATTGAATCTCAATCACTTTGATTAAACGGGCCCTAAAAATGAACACTCGAGTTTCAGTCTGTTTATATAATTTGCCCGATGTTTGTCTGCATTCCTCGGTCATCGGGGTTACGTGAACAGGTAGGCAAGGCACAGAAACCATGCACTGGTATCCATGGCCTGGTCCTGAG